>NC_080652.1:11524578-11589578 GCF_027579445.1 Ammospiza nelsoni | reverse complement strand
AAGAGAGCATCAACTGGTCTTCATGTGCAGTTGCTGTCCCAGTGCCCTGCCTGGTCCCCATCTGTGGAGAAACACGGGAAGTCCCAAGGAAGGACGCAGCGATGAAGACCCCATCCCAACGGTTCCAGCGTTCTCTCACTGGGGTGGTTTGGGTGGAGGCAGGTTCCAGCAGCCTGGTGGGAAATGGGAGGCTCCGAGGCTGTGACCCTGGCAGGTGGCAGGGGCTGGGTGCAGCCCAGGTGGGCGCAGGGGCTGGAGCCCCTGGCTGGGCAGGGGCTCACCGTGTGTGACAGCAGCACTGAGGGTCACGCCTGCGCTGGGCACATGAAAGCCTTTGCTTTAAGACCTTTCTCCTTTGGTTGTTTTGAACCTCTTTTCTCCATTGCTCTTTTAAAACTTGTTTTTAATTTGTTATTCTCTTTGTAGGCCTCCTTTATTTTTATTCTACTTTACCAAAGCGCCTAGATTTTATTCCCTTCCCAGCCTTATTAGCATTTTGGTCTTTGATCTCTTTTTAAAAGGATTTACACTACAGTTTTATGATTCAATTTTCCAAAGTGTATTTTCACATAATCTACAGAAATGGCTGAGACAAGAAAACTTAGCAGAGAGGAGAGCTGGTCCCTGCAAGACTGCTTAATGGAGATAGGGCAGGGGTTGTAACACACTGCATTGATGGTGCTCTCCAGAGCATCCCACATCTCACCAGCTATCCCACAGCACCCTGAGTGCCCTGCACCACCTCACCCCTGAGGACCAGATTGGGATGGGGCTGCCCAGTGTCTTCCACCCAAGTAGCACATCCCCTCTCAGCTGCACAACCTTTAGCAGCTAGGAATCACTTTCTAATGAGCACAACAAAGAGATAACAATTAATGAGGAAGCAAAGCATTTATTTCTGAGCCCTAATTAACATTATCCCAAGCATTCTCTCAATGCTCTTTTGATGTCATAAAGCATGCTGGAACTATAAATGAGCTGTTCTCCCATTAACACTGCCGTGCCCCCATCCCCTCCCTCGGTTGCCCAGGCATTAACCAACCCACTACATCCACAGGAAGTTAAAGGCTGCATCTTTACTCACAAGAAAACAAGATAAACAATCTGCAAGTGGATTTTACTGTGATGTCCCAGAATGGGAAAGGGTGAAAATACAGATGCCACAGCACTCTGAGAGGGCAATGCTGGGGACATGCTCCCAGGCTCCTAGGCAGGCACTGGGGCCACCAGTCTCTCCAGCTTGCATGCAGGAGTGGGTCTCCACCATCTGGAGTTCACATCAACCATATATTTGAATGGAAAATTAATTCTAGTCACTTCCCAAACCAAACCATGCCAGACTTAAAGTGTCCCCACTTTCATGGATCTGCAGTGGTGAAATTGCATCTTCTTCCTGGAATGTGATATGGGGATGCACAATTTCCTGCTTTGCATAGCTCAAATCCAGAGCACTTCCAGCTCAACTTGCCTTCACTCTGCAAAAACAAAGCTGCAGGTACCTGCCAGGCTGTTACACAGGGATCGTGTCACTGCCAAGACTGATTGTGTTCACACACAGCATCTCCCCAGTATTTATCTGTTTTATGTGGCTTATCAGGTGCCAGTGAAACCTCTGTTCCTGCCGGGGTAATGCAGGCTTGAAGGCAAAGGAACCCTCTGGCTTCGAGCACATCCGTTACTGATGCAGCCAGACGCAGCACATCAATAACAGCGCCTGCCTGAGCAGAGCTGTGTCACAGCCCTTCCCTGCGCACACCGAGCTCTGGGCTCCAGGTGCTCCCGAGAGGAGCCTGTGGGTGAGGCTCCAGGCTGCCTGGGAAGAGCCCATTCTGCACGCCCTGTGCCTCACAGGGAAGCCGCTGGAATTGGAATTGGCTCCACTTGGAGCCCCCAACCATCTCCCCTACAGCCCAACCTCTATCTGTGCTTTCCCTTGGACTGTTCCCCTGGTGCCCCTCAGCCAGAGCTCTGTGCAGCAGCAAAGAGCCTCTTCTTCGTTATTTGCCTTAAGACTGGCATTATATCAGCATTTTAACGTGCCTGTTTGTGGGAGGGGGCCGCGGGACCAGCTGTGCCTGCTGCCGTGTGACCCCAGCCCAGCTGGAGTGTCCCGTGGCCGTGGGGCCAGGGCTCAGCTCCGTGTGACCAGGGACAGCCCACGGCGCCCGGCCCGTGCTGGCATCCCCCAGGGGCTGCCCCCAGCCCCCCTTTCCCATGCCGACCCCCGGGCAGCCCTGCGTGCACCGGCACCGCGAAACCCCTGCTGCATGGGCATGGAGCTGCTGCAGCGCTGGGCATTCGGGAAAGAGCGATAATTGGGCAGGGGTTAAGCAGGAGGAGAAAATCGGTGACAACGTCTGGGCGAGCAGAGCCGATGAGAGGAGCTGCCCCGCGTCCCTGGACACCTGGGAAGCAGGGGACACCTAAGCGCTCCCTGCGCAAGAGCGACCCCCTGCCCAAACCATTCGTCATTAACTCCCACTTAAGAGAAGAAAGAAGCTGCGCAAACCATTAGGAAGATAATTGGTCTCTTCTCTGTGTTTCAATAAAAGCCAGGGACAAAACACCATGTATGTGAAATAAGTACTTTGGGATAACAGCACCCGTCACCTTGACAACTCGGTCAGAGGTCTCGGCGTGGCGGTGCCTGCTCAGTGAGGTGTGAGCGATAGAGGACGCCGGGGACAGGGGGAAGATACTTGTCTGACCAGCGGAGCCGCGAGCACCACAACAGCCTGTTAGCCGCAGGATTTCTGAGCAGCCGGCAGCTTTCACAAGAAAACATGGCAAAAATAACCCCTGCGGAGCCGGGCGAGCAGCGGTGCCTGGGCTGTGGTGACACGCTGTCACGGGAGAGCGCAGACACGGGGACACGGGGGTGACACGGTGAGGTGGGGTGCCTGCAGCTCAGGTGGGGTTCCACAGCTCAGGAGGGGTCCCACAGCTCAGGTGGGGTTCCACAGCTCGGGTGGGGTCCCACAGCTCAGGTGGGGTTCACAGCTCGGGTGGGGTCCCACAGCTCAGGTGAGGCTCCACAGCTCGGGGTTCCACAGTTCCAGTGGCATTCCACAGCTCAGGAGGGGTCCCACAGCTCAGGAGGGGTTCACAGCTCAGGTGGGGTTTCATGGCTCAGGGTTCCACAGCTCAGGTGAGGCTCCACAGCTCAGGGTTTCACAGCTCCAGTGGCATTCTGCTCATGCTGGAATGAGACAGGGAGTGCCCAAAGCGCCTCTTGCTCTGCCCAGCTGGACCAGGCCAGCGCAGGCTCTGGTGGCACCCACGGGGACACAGCTCCACCAAAGCCTCCCAAAAACACCAACACGTAAAACAACATAATATCGCAAACAAAAGGTGACAAGGTAACATACTAATATGAACAGACACAAAATCAATAGGAATTTCTATTTAGGTAGGAAATCAATAGGAATTTCAAGGTAGGAAAAAGGGAAATTACTTACATTTAATTTGAGCTCTCTTCAAGTCTGGTTCTCCATAGAAGGGTGGCGGTGGCTGGCAGGGCTGGGGCAGCAGGAGGGCCATGGGGATGATGGTGGGGCCACCTGGGGCGGATGCTGCACTGAGCCCTGGGGCACGGTGAAGGAGCACCCCCAGCAAGGAGGGCTGGGCACCCAAGGGTGCAGCGAGGCTCAGCTTCCATTTCCAGCGTCCTCATCCAGCAGCAATGGCACTGCCGTGGCAGTGTTTGCAAACAGGCCATCCTCGGGAAGAAAGTCCATGCAGGGTGCCTGGGCCGTGGCAGCTCAGCCCTCACCCCGCAGGATGATCATACAAATGGGCTCACTGGTCCGTGCAGGGCCCTCCTGATCCCAGCAGCCTGGCCAAGGCTCCCGTTCCCGGCTGTGCCGTGCTCTCAGAAGGATGAGGGCCTCAGCTTGAGCCCCTTTGAACCAAAAGATGTTATGAAAATGAGAGATTAGTGTTTTGTTGAAAGCAGAGCTAGTTGTGCCTCAAATTCTGCCCCTTCACTTGCTTAAAATTAAAAGACTTCTGGAAGTATTAGTATTCCACTGAGGATCTCCAAATCACCTCCTGAAGTGGCTGAAGGTGGAAACACTTTTAAGCCACTGTTTGCAGCTAGATTTGACCGCAGCAGCAAAGTCCAGTGTAGCAGCATTTTGCATTTCATTCATTCATGAGCGCTAAAATGGTCTGAAGCGTTTTAATTGACGCAGATTAAAATGGGAGGGAGGCGGGAGCTTTGGTGAGAGGTGGGCAGGGTGGGCCGTGGCCAGGGAGCCACGAGTGCAGCTGTCCCTGGCTGAAGGGGCAGGGGGAGCGTGCCAGAGCCCCAGCTCCGTGCCTTGGGCTGCCTGAGGCTCTCCTGGGGCACCCTGAGGTGCATTTCTCCTCCTCCCAGCTGGGACTGGGCTCCACACGGTGGGGCAGCACCTCCTTGGCAGCTCTTTGACATCCAGGACAGCAGCCCGCCCTGCTGCAGCCAGGGCAGGACAAAGGCAGAGCCCATCTGGCCCTGGCTATTAATCCTGGGCTGTGTCTCCACTCTGCCATTGTGGGCTGCTTGAAAAGCACATTAACCCCAGGTTTAACAGCACTGATTGGAATAGTCAGCAAGGGGAGACTTTTCAGCAGAATACAAACAAAAAAGGGAAAATAACCAGGTACAAAGGATTTTCTTGGCATTCCAATTGGGTTTTTTTGCCAGAGGTCCATATGATGCTCTGTCCCACCACAGAGGTGTTGGAGACCGCCTGAGGGGACGATATCTGGCAAAGAGAAAGAAACAGTGGAAGAATGCAGGTTCTGCAGCACAACTTGGCAGTGTCCCAGCTTGGACCTCTGTGAAAACCAGCAACAAATCAGCTCCACTTGCTGAGGACATTGAATTGAGGTGAGTGCTGAATGAGCTTGCAACAGCACAACAAAAATCCAAAGGATTTTATCATCTTTGTAGCAGAAGGGACATATGGTAAATAAAATTTAATGCTGCCAAATGGGGAGAAATGTAAAATGGCCTAAGAACCATAAAGCAAAGAGCAGCATGAATGGAGGCAAACTGGTGCAAGAGGGAGGATACTGAAGATAAAGAAACAACTGAGATAATTACAAAAGCATTGAATGCATCCATGGATATTCACCCTTTTGCAAAGTAGCCCCAGTCCTGGCAGAGCCCCCTGGTGCAGTGCCGTGTGGGCCCTCCTTGTCCCTGTCCCTTTGTCTGTCCCACTCTGTTCCTCCTCAGGCTCTGACCTGCCCTCTCCTCTGCCAGGTTTAGGGCAGGACTGAATGGCTCTCCCTGGCACAGTCCCCTGTAAGAAGGGCAGGCCTTTCCCCAGATCTCATGGTTTTAGTCTGCGCTTTCCATTCCTCAGTTCTGGCTCCTTAATGAGCCCCAGTCCTTGACTGTCTTGCACTCCTGGGCCAGCAAGGCCACGTCCCAAGCCCAGGTTGTGCTGGGGTTCAGAGGCAGGCACAAGGATCAGGGGCCTCTGTCACCTTTATGGAATAACACCTTCTTTTCCCACCATGGAAACTGCAGCCAACTCCACATTTCCCTGCAACACCATGCTTGTGCCTAATTAAGCTCTATTAATACTAATGAACAGACTCACCATAGCCCATCACTTTAGTTCTTAATCTAATGCCACGTTGTGACACTTGTTCAATGATGATTTCAGCCCATGAATCAAATCATTGTGGTTCAGCCCATATGCCCAGCTCCTTTCTCACGTGGGAGCGGAGAGAAATCCAGGCCAGCATAGAGGAAAACTGGAGAAGGAGCTTCTAATTGAATAAAAAGCCAGCCACGAGGCCAGGCTGTCCCAGTGAGGGGCAGCACTGTGGGAAGGGGCAGAGGTCCTGAGCACGGTGCTCCAGCCCAAGCAGAGCCCAGCCCCAGAGCTCCTGTGGGGAAGGGCAAGAGGCACAGAAAAGGAGCGGGGAGGGCACCAGGGGGAAGGCTTCACTAATGAGGAAACCCAAAGAGTCCTTTTCTTCTTTTTGTCTCCTTCCACATCCTAGAGAAGAACTGAATTCTGTTATTCTGGGAGCACAGGCCACTCCTGCACTGAGTACTGGCTTTTGGAATAAGTGGTTTGTGTCAGATTTGCAAATTCTGAAAAAAAACAACTCCCCTTTAATCCCAAATGTTTCATGAAATAAAAAAAACGCCCTTTATTCCTGATATGTTCCTATTGCTTGTCACTTGGCTTTGTAGGGTGATGCAGAGTTTAATTCTTTCCATACCTGCAGACAATTCCCAAACTATTTGTGTTCCTTGGGTACAGGTTTCCCATTGCAATGGGCCACAAAGCACCATGTGTGTGTTGGGTGCTGGACTGGGGCCTCCATTCCACGTTCTTTATTTAATGCTGCTGAATTATTCAGGTGGGAGACTCCACTGAATACAAAGGTTCAAGTAAGAAACATTAAAGTTAGAAAATCCCAGGTTTTCAGAAGTACTGGAAGTGAAAAAAATATTTCAGCCAGGTTGATTTATGTTTAAAATACTGAAATATACTGCTGCACTGATGGCTTTGAATTGTGCTGTCATGCTGGGTGGCAGAAAGAGATGAGATTTTTCAATATGTTAAAGTGTAAATGTTGTTAAAAACACAGTATTAGGAGATTAAGATTGTGACCCTTTACGTTCCAATGATCGTAAAGATCAGCCTTGCAGCCCATTACGGAGCAGCTTGCCGAGGCATCACACTGAATCACTCCAGCACAGGATGCTATAACCCTGCTCCAGCTCATTCACAGGCATCTGCTGATGTGGCATCTACATCAAACTGTGCATGCAAATGCAGCGTGCAGGCCTTGGATGTGCTCTAATAAACCCTGCCAGGTTCCCCTGCCCATCCCAGAGCCCTGGGGCCAGGGGGCTCCCACAGCCACAGTGGCCATGCAGGACACCCGGTGGTCACAGTGCCAGCCCCAGTGCCGCTGCAGCGCCCCTTTCCCTCATCCACCCTAAACCAGCCCTGCAGGGAGAGCCCCACGGACTGCAGTCACCAGGCTCTGCTGTGCCACAGAGCCCTGTCCCCCTGGGCCACACAGCCTGGGCTGGATTACAGTCACCAGGGCTGGCTCTGAGCAGGGCACAGCCCAGGGGCTGCTCTGCTGTGCCACACAGCCATGTCCAGCCGTGTGCCCCTGGTTGGGCAATCTGGGCTGGATTACAGTCACCAGGGCTGGCTCTGAGCAGGGCACAGCCCAGGGGCTGCTCTGCTGTGCCACACAGCCAGGTCCCCCTGGTTGGGCAGCCTGGGCACTGCCGCTCCCGAGGGCGCCAAGGCCAGAAATGATCATTCCCAGCTAAACCTGCAGATCAGAAGGCTGCCAGATGGGGAAGGGATATCCACCCAAGACCCTCGCAAGGACCTGCCCTGACCCTTCAGCCAGGGGCTGGTCCCCAGTGGGACATCTGGGCTCATCTCCCACCAGGAGAGGCAGGGACAGGCAGAGCCACCAGCTGCGGGTGCAGCCTCTGATCCTTCCAGCAGCAGCAATTATTTAATGTAATGAGGAGGATCCAAGCGCTGGAACTTTTCAGAAAGATTTAATGTTTTATGACAGACCAAAATTGTGTAATGAAAAAGGCTGATTTGGTGTGTGGGAAGATACTTAGAAATAAGAAGTGTGCTGGTGCCTGGGAGGCTGAGGCAGATGAGTTCTGGAGCTCCCTCTCAGCCCAGCCTTCCTCCTGGCCACCCTCACTGGGACAGTGCTTCTCACCCATCCCACCATCCCCTGGGCAGGACACGGCCATGGCAGTGGCACCACAGGGACACAGGGACAGCTCAGCAGCCAGGCTGACCCTCCCGAGCCCTCCTTACTGGGGTTCGGCACAGAAACATGCAGATTCTGGCTTTTATTTGGAGCAGGTTTGAAAGAGCAGTGAAGGTTATTGAAAACATAACGAAAGCTCCTCCTTATTTCATTAAATACAAATGTGAGTGGGGTCATCAGTTTTTATAGGGGCTCGTAAAGCATCCCTCTTGTTCAAATAGGCTATCAAATCACCCAGGGCTCCTCTCCGTGAGGAGTGCAATAAACCCAGAGTTTCTTCTTTAAGAAACTCATCTCAACATCATAATAAAATAACCTTAAATAATACAGTGTGGAACAGGTTTTCAATAACATAATTATAGGCTTCCATTTTTTTCCTGGCAGGTCATTTCTTGGTATCTATTTTGGATGCCATATTGCAGAGGAAGGGGGTAGGGATGGAAGCATGGGCGGATTTTGAAGCATGTCCTCAGGTCACTGCAGATCACCTTGCCTTTGTGTGGTGTGGGCTCTCCCTTCTTCCTCTCTTCTGGGTGATGAGAAGCCTGGGGCCTGCCCAGAAGACACAGCATTCCCCTTCTTCCATTACCTCAGGACAGTGCAGTCCCTGCAGGAGTTTAGCAGTGTATGTTTCCCTTTTTTTGTGTAATTGGTGGCTGACCCACCTGTGCCATGGAGTGTCATTAGTCCCCAGGAAATGGTTTGCTGGACAGGCAAACGGTGTGTATGTTCCAGACCTGTCATGATTTTAACCCTCTGCTTATTTACCTGAGTTCTGTCTCCCCTTTATTCGGAGCAGCAGTCTGATTTTTATGTGTGGGTGTCCACAGGGTGTCACTGATACCACTTGGGCACTCTCATTTCAGTTTTAGAGAAGGTGCATTATTTTTTCCATGCTTATATTTGAAGTTTATTTACAAATAATAATTAGCAGATGTTTGCATAAGGCTCTAAGTCTGAGCTACTTCAGGGCAACACACACAAAAATCCCAAACCAAAGAGATGAAGCTGCAGAGCCAGCTCCAGTGCACAAGTTATGTGCCCGAGTGTACACACACGCCCCGTCCCACACACTCACGTAAAAAATTGATCTGTACATCATCTGCACGTGTTTGCAGATAATACAAAGTTGTGTTTAAAAAAAGGAAGAAGGAAAAGCCTCAAGTGGCAGAGCAGTTAAGGAACTCCTAGGTGTTTTTAATAACATTGATCAGGCCAAATGAAAAAAGCCAGAGCAGTGGGAGACAGGAGCAGGCAGCAGATGCTGACATTCTATCACAGCAGACACATATTGACTAGCGGTCTGAACAAGTCACTCACTCATCAGCGGCCGGCCTGATTGAGTTGCCTGCAGCCAGTAAATGAGCCTTCCATCCACTGTGGGTCGAAATGAACTGCAATCTTTTCAGACCTCGTTGTTGGCCAAATGAGAGATTTAAAACCCCGGAGGACTCCAAATGAATTTACCAAGGAGCCACAGTGACTAACAAAGCTCCAATACATCAGCGCCGGGGCACTGGGTATTACACACACTGCTGGGTGATCAGCACTGGCTATTAGCTGGCCCTGCTGATCAGCAGCGCCGGGCCATGCAGAGGTAACCAGATTAACCAACTCGCACTGCGCAAGCCTTTCGTGGGTTCTTTAAGGATTTAAAGATTTTGATGAGAAAACACTACAAGTTTCCCGGGGGAAATTCGCTGTTATTGATTTAATGTTTGCTTGCATGCTACCTGTCAATTTTCCAAGAGCTTCAGCAACAAAATTCGTATTTGATATTTGACAGATCTCTTCCTAGTTTGCATGAGCTGAGCAGCAGAGCGCTTTCAGAAAGAGCTCCTTTTGGAAACAAAAGAAGGGCAACTTCTGCACACACGCTTTTAACCAAGACATAATTCAGGCTAAAATAAATTCCAGGACCAGCTACAAGCTCCAAGCACTTCAGAGGATGGCAAGGGATGGGTCAGACTGGCTGGATTTGTCAGTGAAATGGGGAAATTCCTATCTTGTTCAGGGACTGGTTGATGAAACATTGCTCACCCATGCACATGCATGTGTGTGTGAACACATTGCACTTGGTCATGATGATGGAGGGATTTTATTGACTCTTCCTCCTGACTTAGACCAAGGTTAGGAAGCTCAGGTGTCTCAGGTCCACTCAGGCATTCTGGAAGTGTGTTTGGTGTGCTGACACCAGGGGTGTGAGGAGAGCACACAACAGCATTGGTCTCAATCACAGCTATCAGAGAACCTCCAAAGAGTCAAATTTGAGCACACATGAACCCAATGCAAAGACCACAGAGGACAGGAACCAAGAAAAGAGCACTGCTTCCATGGTCCCTGTGGGCATGAGGAGGGATTTCTCAGAGTTTCTCTAGTCTGAAGAACCCAGCATGCCTGGGAGAGAGGCAGAGCCCTCTCCTTGCAGCACTTCCCCCCTGCAGCCCAGTGCTGCTCCCCCCAGGCTGTGAGTATTCCATTGCTAACATTCCCATGATAACAAATTGTTCACTAGCAGGGGAGACAAATGCAGTGGTCCTTCCCTCTCACAGCTAATTCCTCCCTCTGTGAGGTGCCGACCTGCTCCCTCTCTCCTTGAGCAGAGCCCTGTGCACTGATTCAGGCCAGGCTTCACTCCCTGCTCTCCCCGGGTGCTCTCTCTGGAGCAGTGCAGCCCCAGCACCACACAGTTCTCTTTGTGGGTTACTTCATTCCAGCTGAATGTAGCAAAATGGTTTGTCATCTCCATTTTTTGCTGTAGTGTCCTAGAGGAATGTGGTGCTCGGGAATGCCTTCAGCAAGAGCCTCTAATCTGGAAGAGTCATTTCTCCCTCTGCCTCTTGCAGTAGAGGAGGAACGCAGTGGCTGCTGGCTGGAAAATTAGCCCAGGGAACTCTCTCCTCTGTCTGTCTCTCACCTCATTAGACTAGTGAGAAAATGTAATTGTAAGTCTCTCAGGCTTGCCCCTCGCCGGCTGGTGAGGGACTGTGCTTCAGCAGGGCAGGGAGAGGCAAAGCTGCACCGGGCGCTGGCCCTGCAGCCAGCTGAGCAGAGAGCAGAAAGTGGCTGGGTCCCTGTGCCCCCACGGCTGTCCCTGCCCCAGGGTGGCTGTCCTGTGCCCCCATGGCTGTCCCTGCCCCAGGCCAGCTGTCCTGTGCCCCCTCTCATCCCCCCAAGGCAGGCTGGGCTGACCAGCAGGCAGAGGCCACTGCTTGCCCGCACACCCATGGGCAGAGCTGGGCAAGGACAGCCTGGGGACAGCCACACTGCAGCCCTGGTCCAGTCTCCACCCCTGGGCACAGCAGGGCTGCCCTGGGGACAGCGTGGGACACAGTGTGCTGCCCGTGGTGGCCATGGCTGGCTTCTGCACAGGCTGCTGGTGCCACCGTGGTGCTCCCTACACCGCCAGCACAGGGCTCATGGGGACACCACTCTTCCAACCTTCCATCCCAGCCTGCAGCCCCACACCTCTGCTGGTTGTTACATCTGAATGTTCTCTTCCTAAACTGTTCCGCTCTGGATGAATTCTCTGCCTGCTTTACCGACCCTGGTGTTGCTAAGTGCAAGCCCCAAACGTGCTGGGAGGTGAAGGCATGGGTGCAAATGAAATGCAGTCTCTGCCCCCGAGATCAAAACCAAAGAGGGATGTTATTCACACCAGCCCCTGATGCACACAGGGGTGTTTGGCGAGGCTGACACAGATTCACACGCAGAGGCTGGTTTTGGTGTAGGATGGGAAATGCTGAGGCTGAGTCCAACCAGCTCAGCAATAACGTGTCCACCGTGTGTTTAAAGGCAGGAAGCAACGCCTCAGCTGAAATCACTTAAACAAAAAGATTGCAGTGAGGGGCATAATGCAAGAAAGTAATAAGGTTTAAAACAGGTCAGAGCCCTTTCCCTGCTCCACTGCTCCTGAGTGAGATGCATTATTTAATGGTCTTTGGTCACCGCTGATATACTGTTGATGAAATAGATGATTTTGTTCAAAAGAGCATTAGAGAAGAAATATACAATACTGCATTACACTCCAGCACAGTTCCCTCTCTGGTAAAAGCCGATAGATTGAAGGTTTTTCCTCTTGACAGGAAAGCAAAGCAGTTGAAATGAAAAGTCTTATGAAATGGCAAATACAAATGGTAATAATGTCACCATATTCAAAATTAAATTGTTGTAATTTTAGTTTCTGAGCATAGCAAAGTAATACAATATTCAGCACAGGCTTGGGGAGCAAAACCTTTTGGCAATAACAACAGTGCCTCAAGAGCTAACCAAACCATCTTTTATAAAAATGTGGAGTCTGATGGGGCTCTCCATCAGCCACAGGATCTGTTGTGTTGTGGTAGCCCAGCCGTGCAGCGTGTGGCTGCAGTGCTGCGCTCAGCCTAGGGAGGTCTCTTCTGAAAGGAAAAGATGTTTTAGCTGTCCAGATGGGTTGGAGTAGAGATCAGATTGATGACAGCCAGCAGCCAGACCTCAGTGGTACCATGACAGAAGAGCTGTCTCACCCTTTGTGCCCCACCTGGTTCTTTCCAGGCAGGGCAGAAGAGTTTGGTGTGGCACAAAGTGGCACTGCCAGCACCCCTGTGGCAGAGGGCACTGCTGGCGAGACCCACGGGTGAGCAGGGCTGGAGAGGGGCTGATCCTGCCCGTGTCTGCTGTGAGTTTGCTGCACAAGGAACCTCCCGTGGCTGTAGCAAGCGGGCTGTGCTGCCTCTCCCACTCCTCCTGCCTCTCCCAGCCCTGCAAATAGCTTTTGGTATTGAGTCTGCGGATTGCAACTGCTCCGTGTTTGAATAGCCTGCTGACCTTTCCCAGTAATGCCTCTTTTATAACCTTCATCTTCTGCGGGGGTTCACGCCATCCCTGTACTCACAGACCAGGAATCCAGTGTGTAATGATAACATGGAGCCGGGTGCTCCAGCCATGCAATTATTCTCCCTGCGCCCCTGTTTGTGCTGTGACTTTCACCACGGTTAAATGCTGCTATTTTCTTTTGCCAGGCCCTGGGAGAGACTCGAGTTTGCCCTCGACAGGTTCAAGTCTCTTCTGCCAACAAAAGGTATTGCACTGCATATAAATGGCACTGGGCAGGGGGGCTAGGCCCTGGCAGGACGGGCACGGGGGGCTGCACGGGGGCTTTAAGCCAGGTCTGGGCAGGGGTCTCCTGTTAGTGAATCCCCTTGGGCTGGGGCTTTAGGCCAGCCCTGTGCCAGGGTCAGGCTGGCAGTGAAGCCCCTCAGGCCCAAGGGGCTTTAAGCCAGGTCTGGGCAGGGGTCTCCTGTTAGTGAAGCCCCTCGGGCCGGGGCTCCCCGCACCAGGCTGGGCTCCACGGCAGCCGTGCCACACATCCATTACCCAGTAATGGGGGAATGCAGCAAAAGCGGCTCTGAGAGAAAGGAATACATCACTGGTAATTATCTCTAACCAGAAATCTCCTCCACTGCTCCAAGCCCCATCATTCCAGCCCTATTCTAATAAAGTGACACCTTTTTAATTATGGTAAGGACAAATCTGAAATTCCGGTAAGTAATTAGCAGGCATAATTTGCCATCTCTGACACAATGTGACTTTATCACGGGTTACCTCAGTACAAGGCAGGAGTGCAAGGCTGCTGTATATCCTCTTTTAATTTTAGAGAAACCCAAACTGTCCATTTATTTTTATTACAATGTATTTCTCGAGTAGTTGAGTGGACAGCACCGAGAGTGCTCTGAGAGTGCAAATAAACAGCAGCAGCCTTGGAATGTTAAATTTAAGGGTTGTTTTCAAGAACAGGACACTTAATTTAACAATAAACTATGTTTTTATGTACCTCCATGATACCCACTGTTACGAAGAGCACAAGCTAGCTGGGCCCATTCAGAGGTGTGCAGGACCCACTGAGCCATTCAGCCTGGTTTATTTTCAGTGAAAGGAGGTGCCCATCAAACCAGAAAACACTTCCACATTGCAATCCAATTATTTATTTGCACTTCCAAAGGCTGCTTCCAGTTTTATTGTCTTCCTCCATTCTCCCCTGCTATTTGCATGTGTGCTTCAAGGGTGGTGCTTGCTTCTGCTAATGGGCATAATATTAAATCCTGCAAACCGTGGCTAAGAGAGATTTTTCTTAAAGAATCACAGTCCTTTGCAGAGTGAATGCACGGTGTGGCAAGGTTCCTGATGTCCCTGTGATTCCTGGGGTTAATATTCTTACACCTAATATATTTTTGAGAAATGTGTACTGTGGGCTAATTTATGAACATTTTACATTTGAGCCTTGCTGTCCAGTTGGGATTAGTCAGTTAAGCTGCAGGGGTTTGTTTCTCCTTGACAAGGGGGCAAGTGCTTCTCTATGAATAAAGGACTTGGGACCTGAGGCACCAGGACACACAGAATACACTCAGACCCCTGTAGAGGCTCCTTTCTGTGCATGGCCCAGCAGAAACCCCCACCTTCCTTTGGGAGCTGCAGCAGCTGGGACAGCAGCCACTGCTCAGGGAGAAGGAAACAAAATTGGTACCTCTGCTCCAGGGGACAAGCATGTGGAGGATGCCAAGGAGCAGCTGCACGGGAGGAGCATCCCAGAGAGTCAAACACAGCTCTGTCCGGGACTGCTGTGGTCTGTGCACACACAGGGCTCTCCCTTGCTGTCACAGGGACTTCAAGCTCAGCAACTTAAACCACCCTTTAGGACAGATTGGATGTTTTTCATGGATAGTCTTTCATTCTGCTTATAAAGACTTTGGAGATGTTCCCAAAACCCCCAAACCCCAGGCTGGTAACCTGTTAGGAGGTGGGAACATCAGGAGGTTTGCAGGGCAGAGGATCCTGGCCAGTCCCACGTGTGATGAGCAGCCCGGGCTGGGTTGAGCCGCAGTGTTGGGTTCCTGTGCCCTGGTGCCTGGGGACAGCAGAACCTGAACCTTTGTTTTGCACTGCACAGCCCCCCAAGCACCCCACAGTCCCAGTGTGCACGCAGAGCTCCAGATTTGTCTTTCCTTGTCTGCGTTAGTGAGAGGGAGCTGCATTAATAAGGCGGGGAAGCAGGGTCGGTGGCAGCCCTCGCTCTGTTGAGGAGGAGTGATTGCTGCGCACAGGGCTGGCAGGCAGGAGGATATAACCCTAATGTCTGCACCTCAGGACACGCCATTAAAAAGGCATCTGCAGTGACACAGATCTGTTGTTTATCAATACCCTGACAAGCGTTTCCCCTGCAGCCTGGAAACACCCACCTGACAGGCGGTGACCGATGGAGCCCCGCGCTGCCCTGGGCCCTGCCCTCACCTGTGGCAGAGCTGGGCTGCCACCAAATGTACCCTGAACAGGGGGCAGGGATGCAAAAAGTGCCACTGCTTAACTGTGAGTATTTGCACCTCGGTGCTTCTGTTGGGGAATTTTCTGGCATTTCATATCAAAGAGAACTTTTATGTGTAAAAACTGACCTGAACTAAAAGTGAAAGGTAGTGAATATATCAAACCAAACATTTTCAGACTGACAAAAGCATGATTTTCTGTCTGGTTTTCTTCATTCATTCCCACAATCAATTTTTTTCTCTTTTTCCAGCTTTCCGGCTTTTTCCAAACTGCAATATCACACTCACCATCCCTCCTCCTCCCATTCTTGTCTCATAATTCCCATGACACAGAAATCCTCACGGTGACAATGGCATCCACTTCACAGAGGCCAAAACCATGACTGCATCCTTTCCCAGTCCAGCTCCAACCTCCATTCCAGCACGAAAAAGACATATATAAAATTTCTCAGTCTCATTTTGTGGGGTTGCTCCATTCCCTCCTTCCCACTGCAGGTGCTCGCAGCTCATCCCCTGCACCTGCCAGGGTTGGGGGGTTCACCCACCCCTGCCTTTTGTCCAGTGCACAAATGCATCAGCACTGCCTTAGAACTCCACATTACATGCAGCTTTAGTTAATTAAATGTAAAATCATTGGAATAAAATTATCCTTTCATTAGAAATTAACTCAGTGCTTAAGACTTCAATAATTACTTTTTTCTCCTCAAACCACATACAAAACGGTCAGTTAAACAGTATGTAAAAAAAAAAGTTTAATGACCACAGAGCAATCAAGATTACTATTATTTAAGCACAAGCTATTAACATGTGCAATGAGGTATTAGCTAATAAATTATCTTTATAAAATTAAATTGTAATTTTATCACAAATTTTACAGAGGTTATGGGTTTTAATGGCTGTATTTAGCTCTGGCACTGAGCATGCCGCTTTCCTTCATTACTTCATTAACACATTGCATTTAGACTCTTTCTTCTTATTATTTTAATTTAGGAAGAGGATTAATTGATTTATTTCTCCCCTCTTTGGGAGCCGCTCAGTCTCTGCCACTGCCCAAGGTCTGGGTGCCACCGTGGCTCACGCTCTGGCTTGGCTTTCGTGCAGAGATGAGCGTGCAGGGCGTTCATCCTCGGGCTTGGCACAGGGAGCTCAGCGGGAAGAAGAATTCCCTGTGGGATATCCTTGAGCTGCAGAAGAACCCTGTGCTGCTCGTCCAGGTGCTGCTGATGTGGGTGCTGCAGCCTCCAAGCACAGGGAGCCTCGTGCCTGCAGGTCCTCACCTGTCCCCCATCACATTCCACTCGTTTTCATGGAGGCAAAAGCCATGAGGAGATGCTTCACAGCTTCTGCCAGCACTGGAAGGTTTTGCAGGGCTCCCATGCTCTGTCCCACTAGCCCTGGCTCCAGTTGGTGGCCAGAGCCCTGGTCTGCTCTGTGTGGCCATGCTGGGAGCAGCGCTGGGAGCAGCACTGGCATTGGGAGCGATGCTGTCTGCAGCTCGCACCACTTATAAACTCCCCTGCGAGTCCCCTGCAGACAGATATCCTTGAGACTCACCTCCATCTCCCGCTCAGGTCACAGGGAGATTTAGAGATGGGGAGCTGTAGTTAAGGTCCAGATCTGCTATCTGAACTTGAGTGATGGAGGACACATTGGCGGGACATGTTTATTGTCACCCGGCGGCCCGCAATCCCGCTCTCGCAGAGCCACCTCCATTCCCCGTATAATTCATGGGCTGACTCCATGCTGGAGTGACTGATAAGGCCTTCATGCCGGGCTTGCCGGCCACATGTCTCAAGGAGACTCCAGAGGAGCTTCAGCACAATATAAATGTGGCTCCGTGTCAGCCTCAAACCCCTGGAAAATTCCCCGTCTCGAGAGTGCAGCATTTTAAGTAATAAAACCATAGAGAGATTACAACAAAATGTGACAGGAATTTATAGCCCTCTGCATGAACCTTTTACCTTAAGATGGAACAAAGTTGAGGGAAAAAAATTGCGTGGTTCACTTAGGTAACCTTTCCAACCACCCCCGCTCAGCTCCTGGCCCCACATTCCTCTTCGCTGATTTAATAGCAGGAAAAAAACAGCCAGGCTGGGAACTGGGGAGCAGACAGGCACGGTGCTTTAACCCTCACTGCCTCCTCCCCGCCTGAAGCACCAGGATTCCAGGGCAAAACGAGCCCCAGGTTGTGCTGAAGGTTGGTTCTGGCCCCTGCTCCTTGCTGCTGCAGACTCGGACACCGGGGCTGGAACATCAGGACAGGCTGGCTTGCAGGCAGGGCTTTCTTTATCCTTTGTTTTCCTTTTCCTTGAGAGAAACCAAAATTCCTGCAGTATATATAATACCTAATGAAAAGAAGGGCTGAGCACAGGCTCCTGTACAAGCCATACCCTGACGACATGGGCTCTGTCCCTCCATGCAGGGAGGTGTTTTTATTGCCCATGAAAGGGTCATGCAGCACAGCTAAGCAGATTCCTGGCTCTCCCTGATGCTGAATTTACTGCCACTTTCAGCAATAAACAGTGGAATTAATTCTGAGTTTACTAATCCAAAGAGTAAACAATATCCAGTGGAGACACTCAGGCAAGATAAATGCAAGGGATTAAAAGCAAACGGGGTGAAATCATTCTGCTCCCAGCTAAGGAGTCATTGGAGGAACGTGAAGCCTCCACATACCGTATTATCAAACTGTTAATAAATGTTTCTAAAGTCTGTTATATTGGGAAGCTTTTCTTTCCAGTTCATCCCAGCTGTGTGTTTTATGCATGAAGCACACTGGGTGCTGAGCATCGCCTTCCCACTGTACAGGCTGACAGGGAAGGACTGGGCAGAGCTGCTGGTTTAAGGACACACAGCCAGGACAGAGCTGCTGTCCCCTGAATGAAGTGACAACTTGTGTCTCCATGCAACAAACACACCTGCAACACTGCTACATTCCCATGCAGTATTTTGGTCCATATTTTACATCATCCTGGGTTACTGCTGAGCTTGTTAAATAATTAAAGGCAGAGAATGTGTTATTTACTGTCCATTTAGTGCAGCAGGCCCAGAGCTTTGCTTTGATTTTCAGTCTGGAAGGAGCGGTGACATGGCCCTGGGGAATTCTCCCACAGTGCTTAATTAGCGTGGCACAGTGCAAACCTACATCACGGGCTTTATTTGTGACTCAGAAATAATATTTGATTGTTAATTTTATTGGTTAATAAATTTTTAAAATATTCATTTATATTTCTGCAGACGGTATTTTACAGCTACCAGGCTTGCAGAGCCAAGCCCCTTGGTTTTGGGGACCATTTCAGCAGCAGCACCTACTTTCTATGTGAGAACCTACAACAGCACCCCAAACCAGGCTGGGGAAGGCTTCAGGTGCAGCTGCTCAGTAGCTGGGATGGACACTGCAGGCCCCCTTGTCCCTGACGGGGATGGACACTGCAGGCCCTCCTGTCCCTGACGGGGATGGACACTGCAGGCCCCCTTGTCTGTGACAACCCACTGATGGACCCTCACTCTGTCCCTGCAGGCTCTGGGCCCCCACACTGGGAGGGTTTTGTTGCCTGACCTACTGCTACACCCCATTTTCATTATCAGGGCTGTAACCAACTTCTTTTTGAACTTGAAAAGTGCAGGAAATGGAAAGAGCGTGGGGAAAATTCCTGATAAATAGAAAACTTCTTCCTATTGAAGAGTGTTTGAATTTGTCATCCTTGGACAAGAATAAGTTGGTTCTGTGAAGAAAAGAGTACAAATTATCAGCCCTTCAAAGCTTTCCCATTTAACCACTTTATTGCAATACAACTGCCCATAACATTTGCTTTTAGAGCCCATGATGCTGAGTGTAGTTATTACATTGCATACATAAAAGATGTTTACAATTTTTTATATATATATGTAAAATGTTGATCCCCTGGGCCACATCGATTTGTGCCGGCTTCACGGCTGGGTTGGTTCAGGAATTTCCCTATGAGATGTGATTAGGCTGCAGGGAACTTTCATTCTTCTTTCCTTTTTTAATCTCCTGCTTACCCATTTAACAGACCTGTCTTGGATTCCATTTATGTCAACATTTTGGGGCAAAGCTGGGGTGTTCTGAGCTTGGGGGTACACGGCACACGCAGGCTCTGACACCTCATTTTCACCGTGTGCTCTGGCTGTAGATGCATCTCGACTGATTTATTAGTTCTTGGTGGTTTCTACAGCTGAAACCAGAATTGGGACAAATGCAGGAATTAGCACTTTGTGGTGCACGGGGAAGGCAGAGCAGGGAGGGCACAATGGAGCTGCTCTTTGGGATTCTCTCAAAATTATCCCAGCTCAAAAGCTGCCTGGGAATTGCTTCAGCTTCTCCCTTTGCCTGGAGCAGGAGCTCAGCATCAGCTCCAGACCACGGGCACAGCCTGTCCCAGGCTGGCACAGCAGAGCCACCTCTGCCAGCACAGGCCACCGACCAATGGCTTGTCCCTGTGCCACCAGGTGCCAGCCTGCAGGGAGCTGTGTGAGGAGTTCCTGTTTCTGCAAAGCAGAGACATAACCAACAGAAAGGACAAATAATTTCCCAGTAATTTGTTTTCTAATGAGCAGTGGGTTGCAATTAAGAGGGCATTCATTCTAAAGAAATTAACTGTTCTCCAACAGAGAAGAAAAAACTGGTTTATAGTTTCAATCTTCAGATTTTGACAAGCTAATCTGTAGAGTGCAATAATAATAGAGGGAGTGCTAGAGAGTCCTTATAAAAACCCTTGGGAAAATGGATGAACTCCAAGGAATTGGGAAGAACCAAAGCTGGAATGGTGGCTCTGCAGAGACAGGTGGAAAGACAGAGCAGGTCACCTGTGGGATGCTCTCTGCTCCAGCCAGGTGAGGTGTGGGATCCAGCTGGGACTGCAGCGTGTGGATGGATGAGAACACAAATGCACAGGTTATTCACATGCCCGTTGTGTCTCATCCTAGAGCTGATTTGAGAGGAAATAAAAGGCCACATATTGAGATACTCACAGCATTTAAGGACATACACAAACACGGCAGCAATATTTGCACTGTTTTCCCTTACTGGAAGAAAAGCAGAGGGATTTTATCTCTATATTATACATTTTTAAAAGACTCTAAGTGTGATCCAGGATATTAGACACTATTCAGCTTCGCACAGGTATCTGGCAAAATGGTTTAAACATTTATTAAATATAGAATGATAAAATACCTTGAAGATCACATCCAATCAACACAGTTTCTGCTGTGGAAAATCATGTCTCATTAATCTGTTAGAATACTTTGAACCTACCAATATATAAATGGATAAAAGAGAATATCTTGACATATTTTTAGACTTTCAAAAGGCTTTTAATGAGGTCTTCCCACAGGATTTCTTAGGAAACAAGATAAAAATGGGGGTAAGAGATACAGTAACATAATGAATCAATAAGATGGACTAAGAGGAAGGAAACAAAAGTGGGAGACAGTCAGTGTACTGGGTCACTAGCAGTGTGCTACATGGTTACACATCCATCTAATGGCATTACTATATTAATTACTGACCTGGCAAAGGAAGCAGGGGTATAGATTAGTTAAATTCAGAAAAGATGAAAGAAATTCTGATAAATTTGGCCGAGGCTGAAGGATCAGTGGTAGTTAATGAAGGCTGGTGTTGATAAATATGAATGCCCTAAACCCCAGAACTTCCCCAGCATAGAACTGACAGTCTGGAGAGCTGGTCACTGCAGAGACCCTGAACAACCTGTGTCCAAAGCCAAAGGCAAATGAGGTGTCTGAGGCTCAGAGGATGGGAATGAGAAGAGAAAACATTAAACAAGGAGGTGGAGCTCCTGAAGATGCAGTGGGTGGCTCTAAAGGCACTGTGGGATGGGCTGAGCTGGGAGCAAAGAGGGAAATGGCCCAGGGTCCTGGGAGCTCGGTCACAGGAGTGTGAAACCGTGGTGGGTGTGATGATCAGAACAGGCAAAACCAGGGGCTGCCCCCACTGCCCTCCCCTGCACAGGAGCAGGGGACACCCACGGGAGCTCAAAGGTGAAAATTCAAAATACAAGGAATAAAATTAAATGGAATGGAGGGGGGGTCCTCACAGAGAGACCAGAAGAGCCCTCAGCTAAACACTGGTGGGCCAGAGAGGGGAGAGACCTCTACATGCCTCCCTGTACCCGAGGGGATGCTCTGGGGAAGGGGAGGCACTCAGGGATCCCCTCCCTGTGCTGAGGGGATGCTCTGGGGAAGGGGAGGCACTCAGGGATCCATTCCCTGTGCTGAGGGGATGCTCTGGGGAAGGGGAGGCACTCAGGGATCCCCTCCCTGTGCTGAGGGGATGCTCTGGGGAAGGGGAGGCTGTGTATCCAGGTGTGCAAACACAAGCCCCAACTGCACAGCACCAGCATGGGCAATTTTATCCAAGCGTTTTAGGATCTATAAAGCTTAATGCTGCATGTTCAGTTTTCTAGATAGTTTCTCTTATTGCTGTTCTGGAAATCCATTCCAATTAGCCAGCAGTGCTCAGGTTTCCAATCCAGGCAGTGGGATGCAGTGTGGAGAGGTGACACTGAGTGGTCCCTGCAGGTGCAGACTTATAAGCACAGCTCACCTCCACAGGCACTTTATAATAATCATACTTCTCATGAAGCTTGAGTTCCACTGCCTCCAAATTAGATCTCAGCACTTAAAAAAAAAAAAGGTAAAAGGAGGAAAATCAATGCAAACCCCATTCCTCCCTCTCCTCGTGCTTTGCTCCACCTGCCGTGGGGCAGGTCTGGCCATGGGTGGGGGCTCTGGGGGTTCAGGGGGACCCCAGGACTCGGAGCCCTTTGGAGGCAGCAGCTGCCCAGCCCAGGGCCAGTTTGCCCAGTCCCATCCCAGTGCCCAGCTGTGCAGACCACTCCTGCACTCGGGCAGCTTAATTGTCTTGTTAAATATAAATGTGCTGGTGATTTCTTAAAACTGGAAGAGTGTGGAAAGCCATTAGGAAGAGGATAATACCAGTGGTATTTAAAAATTAAAATCAGCTGTAGCCAATCCCAGCAGCAGCAGCAGCTTTGTCCTTTGGAGCCTGACTTTGACTGTCGCTCATGGATGCTATAAACACAGGGCTGTGCTCGCAGCCAGGCAATAAAGTGACTGGTGCATTTCTTTTTGCTTTATACACCACTGTATTGATTTTGTAGTTTATTTTTTCTTGGAGGAGAAACTAAGGTATTGCGATTTCATTTAGGTACTGCATTATAATTTCCCTGATGATTTTGTCAAATGTTCCTGGAGGAGAACACCTTCTCCCGGCAAGCAGGATTCAAAGACACCAAGCCGACTAATCCATACCTAATTGGATGAAATCGTTATGCACTTTCCCTCCTTTTGGAGGTTTTTTCAGAGTTCCCGGTTCCTTAGGGATCCTAAAAGCCACTGAAGAGGTTATTATAGTATGTCCTCGGGGATGTTTAATACCCTAGCCCTGTTCAGACATGCAAATAATCTAATTCAAAAGCCTCCTAATTAGCAAGCCAGCTACAGTTCTGGATAAGGGGAGAGAGAGAGGGAGAGAGAGAGAGATCTAAAAGGACGGTGCTTTTTCCTTTTATAGGCTGCTATTGTGCAAAAGGCAGCATAATGGATAAAAAGTAATTGTTCTGATTTTAATTGCGATCCACTATTTATAGTTTTGTTCTGTCATCTGAATAATGAGGGGATTTTGTTCCTGCAGCTCATGCTAAACACGCTGCAACTGCAGCAACACAGGATGCAGCAAGCGCCTGGCATCTCCTCTTGGAAGCACAATCTTGCCTAGCAGAGATGGTCCAAGTAAAGGATGTTAAGCTCGTTAATGAATTAGCCATTTAATTGACATAATTAGGGATAATTATTTTCTTTTAATCTATTGCCAATTTTAGGACAATTAGACTAAACAACGGTGAAGCAGATCACAGAGGGTCCTCTGCAATCCCAGTGAAAGCTCTTGCTCTAAATGAAATGGTTTAAATGTTAGGGATGAGGGGGTCAAGGGAGCTGGGGGAGGCTCCTGGCTCACCTCGCTGGTCCTGATGAGGGGACAGGACAGGCTGCACGCCCTTGCTGTGCTGAGGAGGGCCCTGGTCACTGCAAACAGCTGCAAACAGCTGCTCATCCGCCATGTGTGCCACTGGGACAGTCCTCACCAGAGCCAGCAGCCTTAATCCTGCTGCTGTGAGCTCTGCAGCCAGGCTGGAGCTGCACTGCACTGTGCTGCCAAGTCCAGGCACAGATTAAATTTATAAAGAGCTGCTCAGTCAGCTGGCGCTAAAACACGGCGATACCGGGATTCCTGAGGAGCAAAACGCAGAGAAAACCCAAGGCAGGACTGAGGCCAGGGCTGTGTGTGTGCAGAGCAGAAGCAGCACAAAGGCTCCAGGTCCCTGGGCTCGGGGGCAGATTCGGGGCTGCCCTTGGAGGGGGCAGGAGCCCCATCCCTGCACCTCCCATCACTGCCATGGCAGGACGAGGGGCTGCAGTGCAAGGTGTGCCGGGGGGAGCCCGAGGGGCCCTGGGGCGAGGAGCTGAGCCTGGAGCAGCACCAGGGGGAGGCTGGCCCTGGCTTCAGCCTGCCCAGGGCCACTATGGGTGCTCTGTGTGCCCCGTGCAGAGCCCTGTGCAGAGCCCTGTGCAGAGCCCTGGCTTCACCCTGCCCAGAGCCAGCCTGGTACTCTGAGTGCCTTGTGCAGAGCAGGCGGGCACTGCGCTCCTCTGGCCAGCCCAGCCACACCTTCCCACCTCCCTGGGGCCAGTGCCAGTGGCCAAGGGCAGGGTTGTGGCAGAATTGTGGCTTGCCAAGTCCTTCTCCCCGGTGCCAGTGGCCGGTGTGCAGTGGCACCGAGGGCAGAGCTGTGGCAGGGCTGTGGCAGGGTTATGGCAGGGTTATGGCAGGATTGTGGCAGGGTTATGGCAGAGCTGTGCCTTGCCAAGCCCATCTCCCCAGCGATGCTCACTCTGCTGCACGTGGCACCGCTCGTCACTTCATTATCCTATTAGAGACCCACACAGCACCTGCTCAATTGGAGCCTCGTGTGCTAGCAATTAATATGTTATGCCCTGATTAATTAGCAGGGTTAATTATGATTGCTGTTGCTTAAGCCTATGTAGAGAGAGAGAGACGGCATCGTGTTGCTGTGACTTGCAGAGCTGGGGATGCACCCCTGGGAGCAGGGACGGGTGTGAGCAGCACTGCCAGGCGGGCAGGGCTGGGCTGTCACCCCTCTGCTGCCCCAATTAGCCAGCAGGGCTATCCAGGTGCCATCCAGGGTGGCACCTCACCCTTTCTTCGGGAGCTGCAGCCCCACAGCCGGTCCCACAGGCACTGGAGGGGCAGGGGGCTCCTGGGGGTTTGTTCACACTTTGCTCAGTGTACATCCAAAGTGACTTCTTCACCTGTACAGAGAGAACAATCGCTGTAGAGATAGCCTGGGCTTCAGTGCCTGGAGGCACGGGCAGCTCCAGCTCAGCCAGCGAGTGCTGGGCAAGGGCAGCACGGGGCCAGGGGCTGCTCAGGAGGGATTCCTCAGCTTCACAGCCACAAAAGCTGGCTGAGAACCACGGGCCAGGCTCCAATCTGGCACTCAGCTGAGCCTCTCCCATTTCCCATTAAGGTTTTGATTTGTCTGTGCATGAAATAGTGAGACTTGGGGTCTTTTTGGCAGTTGTGAGTGAGAGATGACCACCCTTCTCATTGACTTATCCCTTTGAAGCTATCATCACTCATTTCTCTTGGGAAGAGAATGTGAGGCACTGGTAAATAATATAGGGTTGTGTATTTCTTTATCTCCCATAGTGTGTTGTCTCCTACATGCTGTTCTGTTCTAACAACATCCATCAAGACAAATGCATACCTGAGAACAGCCTCCCTCAAACCTTAGAAATCTGTTTCTGAGGTCACCAACTATACAGAGAAGACAAAGAAGAAACAAGAAGGAAATTGCACAAACAATTAAACATTTTTTTCCAGAGACAGAGAGGACTCCCCTTGTCTGCACAAGGCAAGCACCAAAATAAGAATGCCACATCTCAAACACAAGGCAATCTATTATTCTCAGAGCAGTAACATGATACATTATCAGCCACCTTATCCTAGCAAAATGTATCATTACCTGCACTTTCTGCACTTTCCAGATCAATCCACTTTAAAAATGTAGTAATATAGAAGGGTATTAGGTACTAGAAAACTCATTATGAAAATGGCGCACTCAAATTCTTTAAAGGTGATATTTCATAAAATATACTATGCCTAGCTCTTGGCTCAATCATTCTTTTTAATAGCTCCATAGCAGCCAGAAAATAAAGTATTCATGAAGATTGAAGAAGATGATCCCATGAACTTCAATTTAATTGGTGCAAATTAAAACGATCCATCTTTTCACGCTGCCCGTCTATCTCCAATCATCAGTGCACCGCACGTCCAGCACCCTGATTACAATTATCTTTTAATAGGAAAACTTGTCACTTTTTGTGTGATTTACATAAGCTTGCACAAACTTACTGGTATCATTTAGGGTTGGAATGTATGATTTTTTTCTCCATTCAAGTGCCCTGATATGGCTGGGGGAAGGGGTGCCCAGAGGTGAGGTGAGCTCTTGGCGGGGGGCTCATTTACCGCACTTAAAGCCCGGACTTGTACAAGAGGAATGCCAGGACGGAGCCTTCAATACATCTTCATCCAGCAGGCCTCCCCCCAAAGAAGTGCTAATGCAGTCAGATTTCATGGTGTCTTTGCAATGACCATTGCAATTACAATACAAAAACCTAGATGACATTTTGACTTTTAATTAGGAGGGAAATGATGCTGGTCCCTGCTGATGGCTCTCTCTCTCCCTCCGACTGCTCCTAGCACTCCCATCCTGAGAAGGTACCCTGCAGGGTTTAATAAGCCATCAAATCATAGTGGTGTGGGACGTATTCTCAAGAGTTCAAATAAAATTACCATAAATGTATGTTTACTGTTCCTGGCCTAGTCTCTGGGATCTGGCTGAGGGCCCTCCAGCCAGCAGCAGCACAAAGCACCCACAGTATTAATTATTGTTACTATCATTATTACTATTTCTTTGTGATGACCACAATCCAACGGCGAGGACGCTGCGGAATGATTCATTGCCTGAAGCCATTTATGTATAATATGTTTCAATTTTTTTTCCTTATCTTTGAAAGGCAACCCTCCTTATCACAGATGGCTTCTATCCCTAAAGATGTTGGGAGATTTAGCTCTGTCTTCTGAGGCTGGGATTTCCTATGCATGGAAATAATGAGCATTGTTTAGCTGCTGTCCGTGTGTTCCCCGATAGCATCCACCTGAAAGGAGAGCCTGGGAGCTGCAGAGCAGCCTGTGCCATCCCCATGCTCCCCCTGAACCTGCTCACTCCTCACTGAAGCACATGGGGGGACAGTTTTCAATAAGCCCTAATTTCCAGCTCCCTCTCCTGCCTCGCCCAGGCCCCCGTGGAGGTCATCAGCCTGCGAGTATTAAACTTTTTAGCACATGCACTGCAGAGCAATTTTTAGGACTCCTTTGCCGGCGGAGTTCAAATGAAACTCATGGCTGATCTCATTAAGCACTTGTCTCATTTTGGTGCATGAATATTAAACAGGAGCATGTGTGAGCAGGACGCTGCAGAAAGAACATTTTTCCTCTCCGACACCCCGGGGTCAGCCCTGCCTCCCAAAGGCAGATGGTCACTGTGCCCCCAGCTGCGGGCAGAGCAGAGCAGGAGGGAGCACAGCCGGGCTGCAGTCCTGGCATGGAGGGTATTGGGCAGAGTGTGCCATGGCAGAGGAGCTCCCCACACCTTGCTGGTGCCCCAGGAGGGTCAGTGAGGGACGACCCTGGGGCAGTGCAATGCAGGAGCCCAGCTCTCCTTCCCCCACACTGCAGGTGCCCAGGCAGCTCCCAGAGCTGTCCCCATCAGTCTTTTGTCCCAGCAAGCAGCTCCGGTCACTGTGACCCAGATCAGCTCCAGCTGATCTATCAGGGAAGCTGCCCTGCCATAAATCCGGGGCAGAGCTCGCACCCAGCCCTGCCGGCCCCACCTGCAGCGCTCCCGGTGAGCAGGTAATCATGAGCTGCCACCGAAAGGTGACCCATTACCGTGATGGATTTGGTGTGAGGAGCAAATGGACTGAGACCTGGGACTGCTGTCCTTCCTGCACCTTGGCCTTTGTCCTGTCCTATCAATATCCACGCTGGGCTCGTTACGCTGACGGGAGTGGGGTCAGCCCATGGCTGAGCTCACCGGGACAAACTGCGCCTCTGCCAGCGGGCACTGCCCGGCTCCCCGCTCCACAGGTGCTGAGCTCACCAGGACAAACTGCGCCTCTGCCAGCGGGCACTGCCCAGCTCCCCGCTCCACAGGTGCTGAGCTCACCAGGACAAACTGCCCACTCTGCCAGCGGGCACTGCCCAGCTCCCCGCTCCACAGGTGCTGAGCTCACCAGGACAAACTGCGCCTCTGCCAGCGGGCACTGCCCAGCTCCCCGCTCCACAGGTCTGAGCTCACCAGGACAAACTGCGCCTCTGCCAGCGGGCACTGCCCGGCTCCCCGCTCCACAGGTGCTGAGCTCACCAGGACAAACTGCGCCTCTGCCAGCGGGCACTGCGCAGCTCCCCGCTCCACAGGTCTGAGCTCACCAGGACACGCTGCCCACTCTGCCAGCGGGCACTGCCCAGCTCCCCGCTCCACAGGTGCTGAGCTCACCAGGACACGCTGCCCACTCTGCCAGCGGGCACTGCCCGGCTCCCCGCTCCACAGGTGCTCCTGCACTTGCTGTTCCCTCTCCTGCTGAGTCTCAGCCCTCTCCGTGGTGAAGGGCTTGGTCCCAGCAGCACCTACCAAGCAGCTGCCAGGGCTGAACCATGCCCAGAACGTGGCACAGCCCAAGCACCCCGGCCGTGCCCACTGAGGCACCCCAGGAGCTGCTGCAGCTGCAGCGAGATGTGGGGACGTGTGGGGACGTCTGCCATCACCACAGGGAGGAGGAGGAGGAGGAGGGAGAGCAGGCAGAGCTGACCTTGAGGCTGCCTGAGATTGACCCTGAAGCGGCGAGATTCTCCATTCTGTGCACAGGCACTGTCATCTCTCACCTTGCAGAGAGCGCTCTCCTTGCCCATTTATCATCACAAATGTTTCTATTTAGGCTTATTTGTTTGTACAGTTAAGCCCTGTTACATTTACACCAAGAAGAAGGACAAATTGTGATTTTATCCAATGTTAGATCATATCACTCCTTGCTACAACTTTCACAGCATTAATAAGGATAAAGGGAGACTTTGGAGAAATTCAATAATACAGCACATGTGATAACAGCCCAGCCAAGTGCTCTGGGGAGGGAGTGAATACCACAGTGGAGCCAGGGCTGGGGCTGCCCCTTTGTGCCCACACTGTCCTGTCTCCCCAGGAAGGGATTCTGCACTGGCTGAATGTGGCAAGCACACTGCTGCCCTGGCTGAGTGTGGCTCATGATGGAGCCTTAGTCTGCCTGCTGGAACCCTTCGTTCCCTGAACAGTGTCTTGCTCTTACACAAAACTCCAGATGCCTATAGAGCTCCCAGCTCCTCCTGCCAGCACTCACCAGGCACAGAAATGGGTTTTTTTTGTTTTTTTTTAAAGACAGAAGTGGTGGCAGAAATGTGCCAAAAAATGGCAAGTCTGGGAAAGCAGAGAGCACAATGATGGAGAGCAGAACCCAGAAATCAGGGGTGCCAGGATGCTCTGGAGTGCCCAGAAGGAGGTCCCTGCCCAGGGCCGTGGGCATCCCCAGGAACCCCCAGCACTGCCAGGCAAAGCTCTGCAGCTCCCTGTGCCTTGGCCCACTGTCACCTTGGTCCTGACACGGAAGGGACCTGGAAGCAGACGTGTCACTTGAGCTGGGAGCATCTTCACTGTCACCTCTGTGCTTCTCAGTGTCCACCTGAAGCTGCTCCTGGCCCAGGAGAGCTCATTGCCCCCCATGCCAGTGCCAGGAGCAGCAGTGCCAGACACGAGCACCCACCTGCACATCAGCAAAGTGCCTGGCAGCAGTGCCAGGGGCAGGCAGCCACCCAGGGCTCCCCGTTTGCAGGGTGGCCACTGTGGGGATACCCTGCCCCGGTGGGCACACCTTGCCCTGATGGGCACACCCTGCCCTGCTGTCACACCACCACCACGGCTCCCTCCACACACACAAATCCATTCTCCTTTTTTTTATGATCAGCTGAAGATTTCTTTTTGCATCTGCCAAGGAACTATTTTCACAAATAAGTATGTAAATCCTCTGTAAATGTATGCTAATTACTTATTTTAATTACAATGTAAATAAGTAATTACTGAATAATTTTAAAGTATTTACATGGGGTTGTGTGATTTAAAAGCTAACTTGTTGGAAGTATAAAAACTATAAATTTTACGGTAATTATGCCACAATTTATACACTGTGGCCAAATACAATTTCCCTGTGCTTTGTAAGAGATAAATAAATATGTAATTCCCCAGTAGTTGCTGCAGAATAACAAAACTATTGCATGGTGATTTCTTCTCTTTTATGTGAAAAATGCCCATACACCAAACCTATTTGAAGTCAAGATTTTTCACAAGGATACTGAACATTCATCCGTGTGATGCTGAGGAAGTTCTGAAGGAGAAGAAGAAGGGAGGATTCTGAAGGAGGTTGCTAAAAAGGGGTAAAGATAAAAGGAGGAAAAACAGCACAAGGGCCCCTGGTTCTCCCAGACATCTCTGCCAGCTCTGGGGGTCTGTGCCATGCCCGGGCTGTGGGCACAGGGCTCCAGGGACCCCCAGCCCTGGAGGTTTGTTGTGGCTGTTGTGGCCGCAGCTTCCTGCAAAAGCAGGAGCAGAGCTCGGCAGGAAATTGGCAATCAAAAGGTAAGTTTATAAACAGTTAAATTATATTTCCTGTGGGGTATTTTTTTATTAATTTCATTGCAATAATACATTAAACACCAGCACTGTGAAAATTAGTGTTAATGAACATTAAATGTGTTGGACAATTTAAATGGCGTGTATATATCACCTCTCTTATTATTGGGATTGGCCCAGTGGTAATATCCTTTTATCGATCCTCTGCCTTTCTCCTTGCCTCCGTCCCTGTGGAAGTGGCCATGAAGGACACCGTGAGCACGGAGCTATCACAGACATAATCTTTTAGCACTTTAATAACGCTGCGAGCAGCCATCACCCACCAGCCCTTAATAACTGTCTCCGTCAGCTCTTTAGAATTTGCACATTGCACAGGCCTTCTAAATCTTCCCTGAAAGGGCCGGGGCGTTGGGAGCCCCCTCCCCTGGGGCAGGGACGCGCACGCCGCTGGGCACGGGGAGAGCGGGGGCACACGGGGCTGGCGCGGGGCTGGGGCTGTGCCCTCATCACGGGCACAGACGGTCCCCGGTGCGCTCCCTGCTCCTCCTGCACGCTCCCTCTGCCACAGGGCACCCGAACTGGCACCGGGCATCCCGCGGCTCCGGCTGCAATCCCAGCACTTCCCAGACACGTCCTCCATGTCACATCAGGCCCTGAATGCAGACCCCTTTAAAATCCAGCAAGCCCTGGGTCCCACATCACACCTGCACCAGGTGTGCACAGAACCGGTGGGGTTTTGGAGCAGCAGTGGGCAGCCCGGGCACAGGTGCCCAGAGCAGCATGCCTGGCAGTGCCCAGGGCCAGGCTGGGCAGGGCTGGGAGCACCTGGCACAGTGGAAGGTCCCTGTGTGGGATGAGATCAGGTTTAAGGTCCCTGCAGTCCAAACCCGTGTGTGATTCGATGGTTCAGGGATCCAGTGCAAACCCAGAGCCTGGCCCGGGGCTCTCAGGGCTCAGCCTCAGGCTCTGTGTCTGCTCAAAGCCTTTCCTGGCAACCAGCAGGCAGAGGGTGACCCGGGATCAGGCACATCCAGCTCTGGGAGCACAATTGTGAATTTGCTCAGCGATGTAACACCTGAGCTTCACACACGCAGGTTAAACCACCTGCATGCTCCTGCTGCAGGGACGTGCTGATATCCCCACTGGGGAGCCGAGATATTTTTAGGCCTCTGCACTCATCTAACATCTGAGTTTCACTAATAACTAGATTTATGCAGTAGCACAGCTTTAAAAGAACAGGTTAAGGGAAAATTGATCTGTATTCAGGAATGCCAAGTACCTGGATTAAGATGCTTTTTCCCACCCAGAGCACTCAGCATTTCCATAGCTGTGCACATGTTCCAGGCACGGGCCCCACTCCACTGCTTTCCTGGTGGATTATATAGCTGTTACAAAGGATTTGAAAAAATTAATGATCAAATGGCTGCGAGATCTGTGGGATGTGAGATGCCTCCATCCACCAGCATCTCTCCACAGCTGGAATTAGTTTCACTGCAAAATGCACTGGAGTATGAGCAAAGACAGCCTGAAAGCAGCTCCCACCAAACTCTGGCAGGCTTTCAGAGAATTGGTGAAATGTCCTTTCTGAGCGCTGGGCGAGACACTCTCAAGCCTTTTGTCTGGAATATGAAGGAGCACAGGAGGTGCTTTGAGTAGGTTGTTATAAAAATTGCTGACATAACAGTGCATGTCTGCTCCAAACCTGTCCGCAGACACGGAATTCCTAAAATGATCTCTCGGTGCATTATCTGCTCGTTCAGGGCTCTGCAAAGGGCTCGGGTGGGGGAAGCTCCTGCAAGCCCTGCCCAGGAACGGCTGCAGGGCTGGGCATTGCAGCCACTGCCTGACAGGGCAGGCAGCATTTCAATTGTGTTTTTCCTAGATTTCTGTTTTGCAAAGAATTCAATTTGCTTTATTGTTTGCGATTCATATCCAACATTGCAGAGTACATTTAATACATAGTGGTTACACTTGAAAGTGGTCTAATTAATAAAATGCATAAAAATAAATAGGAAAATCAATGCTTTTGTTAACATTCTGTCATTTTTACACATTTTAAAATTCATAGCAGCTCTAAGAGCACAGCACGAGTAGAGTGGGCTCTGGTTTGGTAAAAAGCTGAAGATGCTGAGCAGACAAAAAAATATTCTTCCAAATGAGATTAGAGAGTCGGGACACTGTCTTGGGCAAAAAATGGAATTTTTGATGGTATTAGCCTGGCTGTGGCTTTGCAGTTTGCATTTCTTCTGTCCACAGAGAGGAGAAAATACTCTGTCAGAATAATATAGTGAAAATTAAAAGTAAATAAAAAAAAAATCTCAAACTTGGCTGGTGGAAATCTACCCTACCCACGGTTAAGGTTCCCCTCTAGAATTCATGCAGTTAGAGAGGTAACTGATCTCCCGTGCCTGCAAAATGGAGATCCACAATGAGACAGAGGCTGGAGGAGGAAATCCCATTTTCTTTGTGACTTTTTAAACCACACAGTGTTAACAGCCACATGGAAAATCTTTCTCATTAACACCTAGGGCTCAGGGGAAATGTTGTCGACGAACGCCTTATTGCATATAACCCCAAACCCTTTAGGACCTTGAGACGCTCAGACGAACTGGAGTAATGACCTGGAAATAGTCCTCTGGGCCCGCTGCAATAATGATGTGGCTGGCTGTATTTTTTTAATATGAGGAAAGAGATTAAAGAAAATAACAGCCCTGCTTGACTCGTTCATTATTACTGAGGTGAAGTGACCACTAAGAAATGATGACAGAAGCCTTGCTCACCAGTCACCAGGCCCAAATGGGGCTGGGGAGGTTTCTGACACAGCCCGCCTGAAGGCAGCATAATAAATTCAGGCATTATCTGATATGGATGTATCATAATGAAAAATAAATTTGCAAAACACTCCGATATGAGTTAATCCATAAAGTATTTTATTACTTCATTTTCTTACATTGAATCCATCATGCGTTTTTCTGGCAGCATATTTTTAATTACTTTTAATTTAAATATATGCGTCCGCTGCCCAGATTGGTTTTGACACTGGTTTAAAAAAATAAATAAAAAAAAAAAAAAAAAAAAGAAAGCAATTATTGTCCCCCCCTGCACCGTGCTCCTTCCCCTGCAGACAGGGTGGTGCTCAGCCAGGGCTGGGCACGGGGACTGTCACCATGGGGAACTGTCCCCAAGCCCTGAGGTGGCAATGGCGACAATGGGTGCCCAGAGCTCCTTCCTCCTCATCCTCTGAGATGGGGCCAGGACAGCCCTGGCAGGACAGGACAGGACTGACAGGACTGACAGGACTGACAGGACTGACAGGACACCCCATCAGGACAGACAGGACAGGACAGACAGGACAGGGTTAGGGTTAGGGACACCCCACCAGGACAGCCGTGCAGCTCCAGTGCAGCTCCATGCTGCTGCAAGGAGGGGCTGCTCCCTGCAGGGCTGTGCCCGGGCAGTGCCACAGCCAGGCTGGGCACATCCATTAGCACTGATGCAAAAATGACCATTAAGGAGTGGTGACAGGGCCCTGCTCATTTGTGCCTGGGACAAAGAGCCGCTGCCCGGGGCTGCCTAATGAAATCTGAAACCATCACATTTATTTGTCATATGGGTGTAACACATTTGCTGAGCCGTCTAATAAATGTAATAATCCAAATATTCCTCCAGTTCTTTTAGAAGAAATACATTTATTGCCTGTGAAGCCTTCTAATAAGGTTTCTTAACCGGTTCCCTGCCTGTCGTGTCCCCTCTCCGTGCTGGGAGAGGGTCGTGCCCACCAGGAGTGCCAGCCAAACTCTCTCTGGAGCCCGCAGGGGCTCCCTGAGCAGCGCTGGCAGCTGGCACTGAGCTGTGGCTCCATCCTCACACATCGCTCTGAAACAAACCCTGAGCTTTTCCATCTCTGGCAAAGGGACTGGATTTGGTGCCAGCACGTGTTCCCATGGCAGGGAGTGGGGCAGAGGTGCCTGGGGCCAGGGCAGCCCCTGAGAGCCCCAGGGAGGGAGGGAGGAACCCTTTCAGTCCGAGTCACGCTGCGCCGTGCCATGCCAGGCTGTGCCAATGGCTCACCTGCAAAATGTGCCCAAATTCAGCCTCCCACAGTCCCTCCCCATAACCAGAGATTCCACAGGCCTGAGATGCTGGGAGAAGGGGGAGGCAGACCCCTGTGTTAGCAGAGTGTGAGCCAGCATTTCACACACCACCACGCCAAACAGAACTTTGATATGCTGAGCAAATATTGAATTCTATTGGTTTAATTTAATTAAAATTTATTAACCTTTTATTAAACATATACCCTCATTAAAATTCTCATTCCTGACTCCTACAACAGCCCAGCCATATTCTTATTTCCAAGCTCATTAAATATCACCCAAAGAGAACTTATTTCTTAAGCACTGATTGTTGATAAACCATAATATTAACCCAGGCATGTCCCAGGGAATTTGGAGAGGAGACAAAATGAAATCCAAACATGAAATGAGCCCTGGTGCAGGTGTTTGGGAAGGAACCCAGAGAGGGAGCAGGCTCAGCTCTGCCGTGGCACAGGGACACGTGCTGGTGCAGCCGGGCTCTGGGACAGCACCCAGGGCAGCACCAGCCCCTGCAGAGCCACCCCTCAGGGATCCATCCCAAAGCAGAACCACCCCTCAGGGATCCATCCCAAAGCAGAACCACCCCTCAGGGATCCATCCCAAAGCAGAACCACCCCTCAGGATCCCAAAGGCAGAGCCATCCCTCAGGGATCCATCCCAAAGCAGAACCACCCCTCAGGATCCCAAAGGCAGAGCCATCCCTCAGGGATCCATCCCAAAGCACAGCCATCCCTCTGGATCCCATGGCACAGCCATCCCTCAGGGATCCATCCCAAAGCACAGCCATCCCTCAGGGATCCATCCCATGGCACAGCCATCCCTCTGGATCCCATGGCACAGCCATCCCTCTGGATCCCATGGCACAGCCATCCCTCAGGGATCCATCCCAAAGCACAGCCATCCCTCAGGGATCCATCCCATGGCACAGCCATCCCTCAGGATCCCAGGGCGCAGCCATCCCTCAGGATCTGGAAGCAGCACTCGGGCTGGAGCAGGGGCAGCAGGTCAAACGGTTGTAGCCCTGATGAATATGGGGCAGGGCAGAGCAGATCATTGATTTCAGGGCAGCGGGAAGGGCCGAGCTGGCAGAGGTCAGGGGATCTCTGAGGGGCAGGCAGGACAGCAGCTGCATCCCTGGCAGCAGGGACACAGGGGGACAGTGCCTGCAGAGCCCGAGTGCCAGGGCTGAGCAAGGTGGGCTCCATGCAGGGCTCTGCTCACCTCCCTCAGCCCCACCTTCACCCAGAACACTCTAGCAGCAAGCACTTCTCCAAAATTGTGAGACTCCAGAAATTCAGACAAAACCGTTATGCTGTTTTGTTCCCTTTACAAAGCCAAGTATTTCATTTAATCTTGCCCTCTGTGTTCCTAGAGCTTTGCTCTGTGATGCCATGTGCTGGTTAACACAACTCCCAGCCACAGCATGCCCACTGTGATGGTGCCCTGGGCATTCCCAGTGCCCAGCCCATTCTCTTTTTGACTATTGAAATTCCCAGGTTTTTGGCTGTACAATGATCAGGCCTTTAAACCCACACCCGTTTCCTCCAAACCACAAGGGTGGGGATGGCACAGCCCTTCTGCAGGTGCTGGGGAGCTGGCGCCACAGTCAGTGCCCACCCCACGAGCAGCCACTGGCCAGGGGCTCCCACCTTGCTGCAGGTGCGGCACTGCCCTCAGGATGCTGCTGGCCTGGAGCACAGCCTGACCTTGCTGAGCACAGACAAATTCGTGTGCAATAGCTGTAAAGGAAAGATATGTTAATTGTGCCACATAAAATCTGTGATTACTCTGGCTAATCTGTCAAAGCTGGGAAATATTGACTATTGTGGAAGGATACCATTTGCTGCCACATCTGTGGAGCTGAGGCCATGAAAGCATCTGCAGGGAGGGAGGGCAGGGCTGGAGGGGGCAGGGCTGGAGAGGGCAGGGCTGGAGAGGGCAGGGCTGGAGAGGGCAGGGCTGGAGAGGGCAGGGCTGGAGAGGGGCAGGGCTGGAGGGGGCAGAGCTGGAGAGGGGCAGAGCTGGAGGGGGCAGGGCTGGAGAGGGGCAGGGCTGGAGGGGGCAGAGCTGGAGAGGGCAGGGCTGGAGAGGGCAGGGCTGGAGAGGGGCAGAGCTGGAGAGGGCAGAGCTGGAGAGGGGCAGGGCTGGAGAGGGGCAGAGCTTCAGGGCTCTGGGGAAGGACTGCAGCGGGTCCTGCAGAGCCAGGGGCAGTTTTGGGACACACTGCCCAGGGAGCAGGACACACTCATCCCACAGCAGCAGCCACAGGGGCTCAGCAGCCTCGGGAAGGGCCAGAGAGGCTCCAGGTACGTCAGGAACCTTCACGGGTAGGTATGGCTCCAGGTATATCAGGAACCTTCACATGTTTGCTTTCAGCCTGCTCTCAGTCTGACAGCTCTTCCCAGATCCTACAAAAACTGCCCGGGACACATTTTTGGCACCTCCATCCTCTCAGAGCAGAATGACCCAAGCCTGTATTTCATGGATACAGTCTGGGATGTGCAGATCACTTGTGGCGCCATCCCACCCCTGTTAATAAGATTAAAAGCCAGCGCTCGCATGTGCCAAGCTCACCAAATCGTTACCTGCTGTATATTAAGTGTTTAATTGCATGAAATGACATCATGTTTATGTGTGCAGCATTAGCATCTCGTCCGTGGTGTCACCCTGGTAAACACGCGTGATATCATCAGTCATTACCGGGACTTAAAATCAATTGCTCTCCCTGCACCCTCTTGTACAGAGAGGAGCACAATACATTAATGAACTTGAGCAAGAACCTAAGCGACAAGATGAAACAGCATAAATAATAACACTTAGAATGTGTTATCTATAACAATGAAGTGTCTCAAATAATAGAATTATGGATTCTAAAGAGGAAAGCAAGTTATTGAAATTCACACCATGGGAGCATCAGTTTGTGCTCATCAACAAAATCACCTATAAATTAATCTGATTTAATGCTGGATGTAGGTTGTATAAGACACCAACATCACTAATCAGCTTTATTTTATAAACATGTCCCATTTTACAATCTATTTGCCTGCATAACTTGACTAAGCAAGAATTTAAGACGTGGGTCAAGAATTTTTCCCCTTGCCTTATGATAATTTCACTGAGGCACTCGTAAACAGTTCTTTTGGCAACTTATTAGTCCCATTATTTCAGAATTTTCTTCAATGAACCATTTTTTAGCTATCAAAACATTTAGTTCCAGCTGACTTCAATGATATAGACTTCAGACCAACAGAATTTATGAGTTTAACAAGATTACATAGTCAAATGGCCATTCCTTACCAAGTTCATATTTCTAAATAAACTGTCAAGGTGCAGCCCAGAACAAAGTCTATTAGAAGAGGACACGCAGAGTCCATTGACTTTAACTGTATTGATTATGGATAATTATTTGGTCTCTACTGTCTTCTCACATTTTTACAAATTTTCTCTGGGAAGGCTTAAACTTTATTGTTAATCCTCAAAAGGAGGGAGGAGGATGAGGGCATCTCCCCTTCCTCCCCTCAGTGCCACGGAGCCGCCCGTGCCCTGGGGAAGGCTCAGCCATCCTGCAGTGAGAGCATCCATAGCTGGAGGTGCATTGTTTGCAAAATCAAAGCCCGGCAGACGACATTCTGTCAGGATGAACAAACCGTTCAACCACGAGCCCATGAGTACTGACCAGAAACAAAAGGAACACCCTGCACCCCCCGTGCCAGGGACCCCTGCCCCACATGGGGTCTGTCTGTGGGGCACGGGGGCAGGGGGGCAGCCTGTGGTGCCCTGTGCCGGGGCTCATCCCCGCCAGGCTCTGCTCATCCCCACCAGGGTCTGCTCATCCCCACCAGGGTCTGCTCATCCCCACCAGGGTCTGCTCATCCCCGCCAGGGTCTGCTCATCCCCACCAGGGTCTGCTCATCCCCACCAGGCTCTGCTCATCCCCACCAGGGTCTGCTCATCCCCACCAGGCTCTGCTCATCCCCACCAGGGTCTGCGCATCCCCACCAGGGTCTGCTCATCCCCACCAGGCTCTGCTCATCACCACCAGGGTCTGCTCATCCCCACCAGGGTCTGCTCATCCCCACCAGGCTCTGCTCATCCCCACCAGGGTCTGCTCATCCCCACCAGGGTCTGCTCATCCCCGCCAGGGTCTGCTAATCACCACCAGGCTCTCTCCATCCCTACCCCTCTCTCTCCGTCCCTACCCCTCTCTCCATCCCCACCAGGCTCTCTCCATCCCCACCCCTCTCTCTCCATCCCTACCCCTCTCTCTCCGTCCCTACCCCTCTCTCCATCCCTACCCCTCTCTCTCCGTCCCTACCCCTCTCTCCATCCCCACCAGGCTCTCTCCATCCCTACCCCTCTCTCCCCATCCCCACCCCTCTCTCTCCATCCCCACCCCTCTCTCTCCATCCCTACCCCTCTCTCCCCATCCCTACCCCTCTCTCCATCCCCACCAATCTCTCCCCATCCCCACCGGGTCTCTCCTCTCGGCCGTGTCGCTCTCACCATTGGGGGTCACTGTTCCAACAAAAGCTGCGGCTCCGCCGCTTTCTCCGATTATTAAAAACAATATTTCTGCTACAGCTGTTTCCTGGTTTGGCTGATATGTTAAACTAGAATGAAAGGGTTTGTTGGGAATTTTTTTTCTCATTTACAGCAACTTCCTTAACTTCACTTTGAATTTCCTTTAAACTCGGATGAAATACAGTTCATCTGCCACCAAAACCTGAACCAAAATGATGTGAAAAAGAACCCACAAAAGGGTTTTTATGAGATCTCATTCTCCCTGCACAGGCAGCCCTGATCAGGGACTGTAGGCAAGGAAATAATTTCTTTTAAATGAGTGTCTGGTTCCCTTTATATTTTTTTCTTTCGCTTCAGATTGCAAGGGAAAAAACCCAAGGTGTCAATCAGCTTTAAAACAGTTGAGCTGATCTTATTTCTTCTCCGTACTGTATTCAAGCCAAACATTCCCTGAATAGAAAAAGCATAGAAAACTCATAATAGCTAAATTGGTGCTTTTAAACCCCAAATTTAACATGCTTCCTTGGGGACATTTTCCCAGCACAGAGGAAAACAAATATACGTGCTTTAGTGCCTGTTATAGAGGTTAAAATCTGCACCTATTCTTTCTAACACCCATGAGAGGCAAGAGTGGATTCGGGTGGGAGAGGAGGGAACACAGGGAGAGGCAGGAGAGAGAATTTCTCTGGAATGAGCAGCACCCAGCACAGCCAGGTGATTCATTTCACAGTGACACCATTTTTGTGAGAAACAGGGAAGATCTACAGCATTTTCCTTTGGAACTCAATAGATAGTGGAAAGGAAGCTGTTCCTCTTTCCTTTGTATTTAATTTTTAACTGCAGGTGTTTGCAGGCTGCTGATCCAGGAACCGGAGCGTGAGGAGGGTGCTCAGCTGGGCGCTGTGAGGATGAGCTGCAGGCTGGCCTGGGCTGGCCTGTGCTGCTCCGAGGAGCAGGTTTGACTCCAACACTTTTAGTCATTGTTGACCTTGGCTTTGGGAGACTCAGACCCGGGCTGGAGCAAGCTCACAGTCTGTGCTCTCATCAGGTTTGGTGTTTTGGTTGGACCTGGGCTGGACTTCAGACTGCCATCTCCTCCTCCCACCACCACCTCTTCTTCCTCTTCTTCCTCTTTGTTCTCCTGCCCAGAAGAGTCATCAGAGTCATCCTTGTCCTGCACCTTCACCTGACTGGGGTCAGCAGCCTGGCAGAGGGGAGCTGTCACAAATCCATCAGTCAAGGGGGCTGCTGTGTTCCTCCTGCAGCTGAGGAAGAGGTGGAGTGAGGAAGAGCAGCAGCTCTGGTGGTGCTTTTCCTTTGTCCCTCTCATGTGTCCCTTCATCAGCCTCCAAGGCTTGTCCTCAGCTCAGTTTGGGGAGCTTCCCTCTCATTTCACCTGCTGGTATCTCCCCTCTCTCCCCCCAGGCAGCCTCTCCTGTACAGCGGATTGCAGAGGTAACAGAGCTGCTGTGAATTCCTCCTTGCAGTCACTCCTGCACTCCATATTTATTGCTGGATTTATTTTATCTGCAGGGATGTGCTGCTGCAGTGCCTGAGCTTGGGGGCTCCTGCCGTGGGGTCTGTGGGGTCCCATGGGCACAGCCAGGAGCTGGGCCTGGCCTGGTGCAGGGAGAGCTGCTTTGGGCCACCTTGCTGGGGAAACTGCTCTGGAAAATTGGGTTTGGGTTTTGGTTTTGGGGTTTTTTTGGTTTTTTTTGCTTGTTTGTTTTGCTTTGTTTTGTTTGTTTTTATTTTTATTTTTAAAATGCAGCAGAGATGAACATTCCTTGTTGTAGCGTTCTGGAGCTTGGCAAGGTCTGAACTGTGAGGACCTGCAGCACTCCTGCTTGCAGCAGTCAGTCAATCCATTCTGGGTTCACTCCTGCTCACAGAGAAGCTGAATCTGGCAGGAGAAGGAGTTTGAAATCACTGTTAGCAGTTGTGCAGAACCTAAAAGTTAAAGTGAGTGGGAGAAGGAGTGGTGGCTGCCTGATATTGGCACTATAACATTTATTTGGGGCAATAAATTGTTTCCTCTCCCTCATCAGCGGTGTCACAGGATCTCTGCTGTGACCTGCCAGACCAGTCTCTCCTCATTTGTGCCTCTCCAGGCTGGGAGAGGAGTGCAGGAGCAGGAGGGGCAGCCAGAGCAGGGCCCTGTGAGCACTGGGGCAGGGCTGGGGAAGGGGAGCACGGTGGGAGCCCCCAGCCGGCATCCCCACCCTGGATCTGAACCATAGATGGTTTAACTCAGCCCCAGCCCTGCCCGAGCTGGGTCTGGGTCTGTGTGCATCCCCACCCTGGATCTGAACCATAGATGGTTTAACTCAGCCCCAGCCCTGCCCGAGCTGGGTCTGGGTCTGTGTCCATCCCCACCCTGGATCTGAACCATAGATGGTTTAACTCAGCCCCAGCCCTGCCCGAGCTGGGTCTGTGCCTCTGCCTGTGTCCATTCCCACCCTGGATCTGAACCATTAATGCTTTAATTCAGCCCCAGCCCTGCCCGAGCTGGGTCTGGGTCTGTGTGCATCCCCACCCTGGATCTAAAGCACTGATGCTTTAACTCAGCCCCAGCCCTGCCCAGGCTGTGCCTGTGCCCGTGTGCATTCCCATGGAAGCCTCTCCAGGCCGGGGGACCACAGTGCAGGCAGATGAGCTGAGGAGGGTTTGTGTTCACAAAAACACCCCCAGATTAACTCCTGAGCTGCATTCAGACCTGTGCATCCTGCCTGCAAGGAGGCTGCAGCTCGAGTGCTTCAGATTGTGTTCCTTCCTTTCTAGCTTTGTTTTGACTCCCTTTATCCAAGCTTTAATTTGATTTAAAATATTATGAGCTGATGGGGAAGGGGGCTCCTTGAGCACCAGGCAGCTTAGGACTGAAACCAAGCACAAGTCACTTATTTGCAGCAGGTTTAAACAGCTGTTCCTGGCGCTGCAGCATGGACAAATGTTTAAATTCTTTACAAATATTAGTATAAATCTCCACAGTTTAAATTAGGACCTAAATCTTACAAAGCTGGAAGAGAAGACAGGGCCCTCTAGTCAAATGGACTCATTGTTCAGTTAATCCCAGGAGGAATCTGGCTACTGGTGTTTTCTTGGTGCATCTCAGTCTAAGATGAATTTAGCCAATTAATCATCAGTTACAAAAAATGATTTTTGTTCATATTTTTTTCTGGATCAATAGATTTTATACAAGAATCTTTCTGCTCGTTAGTTGGAGGGCAGCTCCTTGAAACAAATTCTGCCTGTGATTCTACCTTAAATTCATCAGTAGATATTAAATAGGTCATTGGTGTAATAAGGGCCAAATTTGCTTCTCATAGATCACAGTGGCCAGTGCTCCTAGGGTCTAATTATCCCATATTTGGTCAATAAGCCATTAACATACAGCCATGGATGTTAATAACCATTTCATGAAAAAGTCTTGGTAATTTATGAGATCAACATTGGTTAGGAAAATTAATAAATATTTCATTGGGTGAGATTTATCCGAGGAGGTTTCGGTGTGAGGGAGGAAGCACTGGGCTGGAAAAGGGGGCCCAAGCTCAAATAACAGAAGAAAGATGGGCTAAAGAAAGCCCAAAAGCCAAGCCCATGGTAGCTGGGTTTAACTTGGGCTAATAAAAATTTACTTCAAATCCTATAGCTAATAAATCCAAAGGGTGTATGAGGGAGTCCAGTAAAACCTGACTTAACATTATGTTAGTGCTATTAACAATATTTATATAGATGTCATTCCAGAGGAGGGTTAAAGCTGGTGAGTTATGGGCTGGGTGCAAGGAGTGGTGTCATGGAGCTGCACGCCTGTGGGCACTCAGGTACCATCACCTGCCCCTTTTGGGCCGACAGAAGTGTAAAATTACATGGAAGACAAAGGTGGAAGGCTCAGAATTTCCACTCACTTCAGCCTTCTGTCTCCCAGAGTGCCTTGGAGCTTAATAAACTTCATGGAGGAACGTGATTTACCATGTTTGCCAATCTATTCTCCCCTTGATAGTAAATCTATTGTATTTGATTTGGTATACAGCAGTTATAAACATGTGGCACTTTTTTCAGCTGTGGTCTTTAGCAGCAATCATGTTTTGCACACTTCTGCAGTCAAAACCCTTTCCGATGGCCATAAACCTACTGGAAGCCTGAATTTTACCTTGCAGTCACTTCCAAAATGTCAACTATTTTTAACTTCAGAGTGCTCTTAAGAGCCCAGTCACAGCTGCTGGCTGCAAAGCCGGTTTGTGCCAGGGCAGGGCGGGTGCCAGGCCGGTTTGTGCCAGGACAGGGCGGGTGCCAAGCCGGTTTGTGCCAGGGCAGGGCGGTGACTGGCAGAGGGGCAGCAGCCGTGGCTGTCCCAGGGCTGGTGCTGAGCTGGGACACCTGTGGGACAGGGGCACACCAGGGCCAGGCTCCATTCAATACAGTGGTGACACAAGGCTGAAAAAATAAAAAATAAAATCATGCTTTTCATGCTTGGCTTAATTGTGCCCTTAATTACTTTTGCAATTGAGGGGGTTGAAATCACCCCCTTGTTGGAGTGGGATGTTCTTCCCACTGACAGGGATTTGCACACTCAAATGGTGACGTGTGTTCTTACCAATGTAATTAACTTCAATGCTTCTTTCCTGCAGAAAAGCTGGCTTTGGAGATCAAACCCTGGGCTGTTGTAGAGCTGTAAGGAGCATTCCTGAGGGTGTGCTGGGACAGGAGCCCCAGCCAGGGCACAGTGGGCACTGAGACCCAGGCTGTGCCTGATTTGGCTGTGCCAGGGTGTCCAGGCACGGGGGATCTGGGATGGTGGCACAGGAGAGCTGGGCTGGGCTCGCAGTGGGGCAGCTCTTTGAAAGCAAATGAAATGAAATAAGATGAGATGTTTCCCTTGCCTCTGCTCCCCTTCCTGCGAGGGGAAGCCCTGGGGATGCTGTCCATTGGAACGCAGGTACGCTCACCTGGGCCATCACACCTTTGCATTCCCAGCTCCCTCCTGCTCCTGCCCCCAGAGCCTCCCCTGGCCGAGGAGCTGGGGCTGCTGCAAACACTTGTAGGCCATTGATGCAATTGTTAATCCGTGGTGAGTGATTGCGCCATTCCATCCTGCTGCCTCTCTCTGATTAGACTTGTAAATGAAAAACCATAAAAGTCAAAAATGAGAAAATAGAGGACAGAATGAGAGAAGGCACTTATCCCCCCGAGGAGTGGCTGAGCACTGCAGGCAGCCCCAGAGCTGGGAGCTGGGTGCTCCCTGCATGGCCGTGCCTCTGCTGTGGCTGCTGTGGGGCTCTGCTGTCCTGGGCAGGGACTGTCACTGTCACCCTCTGCTCCCTGCCACCATCGCTGGGCGACAGGGCAAACAGGGGAGGGAAAGCAGTCACTGCTGTTTGCGCACCGTGTCTGTGGGGTCCCTCTGATCAAACACAGCCTGGCTTCAGGTCTTTACTTGCTGATTAAGCTCCAGCACCAGGTTTTTCCATCCACTCCTTGCCCTTCATGGCCTCGGTGACACGATGTCTATTGCCCCTGCCAAGACTCTCTCAATGCATTAGCTTAGCTAGGGGTAAACTCTGACATCAGGGAAAAAAACCCCAGCGACAGTTAATGGAGCCCTGTAGGTCCCTGACCCCTGGGGATATTGCACAGCACCTGGCAAAAAGCACATTCTGATGTCTTGGGGAAAAGGTCAGAGTGGCAAGAGAAAATAGGCTGTTCATATTTTGTGGAATATTTATCAGGGCTGCGGGCCCTGGAGCTGCACAAGGGGGTCAGGGTCCCCAAGCAGGGTGAGGGTCCCTGGCAGGGGCTCAGCCAGGGCTCCCGGGCACTGCAGCACAGAGGGCTGAGCAGCAAATTGCCAGCAGTCAGAGGGCTGCACATCATTTGCATAATCTGGGAGATCTAATTGTGTCTTTGGGCTTTTAATAAAATGGGATTGGTTTTATTTCAGTGGTTGGCTCATAATAAAGGATCCAGCACTCCCAAAGCAGAATGGATGGTGCGCGCTGCTGCAGCCTCCCTGTCTCCAGCAGAGACTCCGCGAGCCCCGAGCCGTGTGCTGGGGGTTGTGGCTCTGTGGCACTGGGGAGGAGCAGGAGCCATGGTCCAGTGCCATGGTCCAGCTGAAATGTCCAGCTGAAATGTCCAGCAGCCATTGTCCAGCAGCCATTGTCCAGGAGCCATTGTCCAGCTGAAATGTCCAGCTGAAATATCTAGCAGCCATTGTCCAGGAGCCATTGTCCAGCTGAAATGTCCAGCTGAAATATCTAGCAGCCATTGCTCAGCTGCCATTGTCCAGGAGCCATTGTCCACCTTCCATTGTCCAGGAGCCATTGTCCACCTTCCATTGTCCAGCTCCATTGTCCCGCTGAAATGTCCAGCTCCATTGTTCAGCTGCCCAGGCAGGATGTGCTGCAGGATGAGGCTGTCCCTTTGTCAGCCTAAAAAAGACATTGTGCATTTATGTGTTTATGTGAGATCATTTCCTCCAAGGTAAGTGGAGAGTAGGAAAAAAGGGAAGAAAGTAGGTGAGTAAAAAGATGAGAAATGGAAGAAGAAAGAGAGAAAGGTGTAAGCAACGTGTTCTGGGGAAAGAAGGAGCAACCACCCTTCATCTTCCATTTGCTTGAGGTTTCACTGAGGCTGCTCCAGAGCCAAAGTGCAGTTTGGATCTGAGGCACACCCAGGCAGCACCACAGGGACCCACGTCCACACCTGCCCACTGCCACCTCAGCCCCTCTCACACTGAGCTCTCCCTGCTGGGACAGCAACCTGGAACTGCTGTACAAGCAGCTTGGCTGAAAAAATCAATAATCTTTTCAATAAAGCATTTTATCCCTTATATATATTGTCTCTCATAAAGATTTTACACAGACAAAAAGTTCAGAAGTTGGTGTAAAAAATGTTGGGAAAAAGGTGAAGATACGTAAGTAAATTACAAACTTGAGGCTGTTTGCAGTACCTTGGGAAAGTGGGAGTTATATTGATGAGTTTTTATTGATTTACCATCATTCCCAGTGTGGACATTTTCTGGTCTATTATACCACAGTCGCAGCATATTCCCATCGCAGCACTAAAGAGGAAATATGGGCAGCCTGACCTTGGCAATATGGAGATAATGAAATACCCTTAATGATCCTTCCAAAAGATTTTACAAGCCAACTTCAGATTCTATCTGCTCTGTGCTATGCTAATTTCTAGGATGCCTTGGAAGGAATAGCAGGGGCTCACAGCTTGAATCCCAACCCTGGGTAAATGTAGAGGAGCAGTGGCCTCACACTCTGTCCCTTGCAGGGGACGAGGCTGGTGGGGCTGTCCCAGCTGTGGGACACCTTGGCACCTTGGCTGCCGGGCGCTGTGGTGCCCCCCTGTGCCCCTCTGTGCCACCCTGTGCCACCATCGGTGCCACCCGGCCCCTGCCACGTCCCTGCAGCCCTGAGCAGCGAGCTCAAGGCCAGAAGAGTTGCAGCACTTCAGGGTGACTTTGGGGACAGCTCAAGGAGATTTACCACACCTGTACCTGCCTGGAATTGTACCTAGCAGGGACATAAATAGTAGGTTTCAGTGCTCTGCTTCCTCCTCTCCCCTCCCCGGCCCAGCTGGCAACACAATTACCAGCCCCAAAGTATTATTTTCTTAATAAAAATGTTATGTGTAAAGCAAAGCCACAAATGAGTCCCAAGCCCATGCAGATCTCAATCACTCCCTTCTTTATTCCCCAGCGAGATTGCTAATGACCTTCACGCAAACCTTCACCAAATCTTTTTGAAAGGCAAATATTAATTTCCTAGCATGAAAAAAGGAAATAAAAAAGCCTATTTTTCATGGGAACCACTTGGAAAGAAAGATATATTTTCCTTCAAAATGCAGGGAGGATTTTTACATTTTGTCACTTGCTTTGCATAGACTTGGTAGCACCATTTGTTCACCTCTGAATGTAATCTCTCCCCATAAAGCTTCGCTCTAAATTCCTCCACTCCCTGTTGGGCTCTGATAGCTCCTGAGCCCCGCCAGAGCAGTGCCAGGGCTGTGCTCCTGCAGCACGTTCCCAGCTCCATGGGAGGAGATGGGAACAATGCTTTCCATTTTAACAGCTGAGCCGTTCATTTTTAAAAAGGATGCACCAAAGCCATGTAACATTTTATAGCAGAATCTGCAAAAGTCATTTATAATACAAGAATCCTTTGCAGGCAGCCGCATTGTGCTGTGCCACAGCGTCCCTGGCATGTGTGTTTCCTGTGCCAGCAAGCTCTGAAATTCCTTGTGAGAGGCAACACAGCCAGCAGCAGAGCCAGCCCAGGAGATGGACCCTGTGCACACCCACACTGAGATGGGAGCGCTGAAAGGGCTGATCCAAAATGGGACACGAGGCCTCAGGGCTGGCCAGGCCTCCTTTGGACACTGAGCATTGATGGTTTTGTGCCCTGTGAGGTGCCAGAGCAGGTTCTGGTGTGTGTTCTCCTTTGGACACTGAGTGCTGATGTTTCAGTGCCCGGTGAGGTGCCAGGGCAGGCCCTGGTGTGCTCAGGATGGCTTTGGAGCTGCCCCTCAGCTGCCATTCCCTCCAGCAGCCCAAGCTTTGGGCTGTGCCCCACGGCTGGAGCTGGCACAACGTGTGGCATGAGACACAAAGCCATCCCCGAGCACAAAGCCACCCTTCAGAGAGGAGAGCACCCAAACAGCTGTGCTGAATAACCTGGGCTCGGTTCCACAGCCAGGGCAGCTCCTCCCCTTGGTTTGCACCTTTCCTTCTCCTTCAGGGGTATTTCAGAGCATTACCTTCATTTAGCAGTTAAAGGAGTGCTTCAAAGGGTATTTTCTGGAGGTCATTTGCTGGGGTTCTATTCCCTACGTCTTGTAAACTTTTCTCAGGCTGGTGTGTCTAAAAGGAGCGATAAAATTCTGTAAGCAGCAGAATGAACTGACCCCTGTGCTGCGAGCCGTGTGTGCGTTGGCTCCATGGTGGCTCTGGCATTTGCTCCCCTGTGCTCCCTGGGGACAGGGGACTTGGGGACAGGACCCAGCCACCCCCTCCTCTGCTTCAGCACACAAAGTGAGCAACAGTTTGTCTGCGCACATTTGGGGGAAAAGCAGTTAATACAACAATAGCACTAAATCAGGCACAGAACTTCAAGTACAATTCACAGCAAGAAGTTGTTAATACCTTTATTATGGGATAAAATGTATTCATGATATTAAAGACATCACATTTCTGCCCTGGTGTCACATTTTAGATGTAGCGTAGATAAATGATATATCACTGTAAGAGATCTACAAAAACCATTAGTAACCATGACATTTTGACGTCAGATTTTAAAAAATTCCTAAGTAATCTTTTTGATTTATGAAATGGTGTCCAGGTTCATCGAGACTGATCTCAGATTTATCACAGCCTGGTTAGAATTATTAATGATTTTCAATTTGTAAATCCAATGCCAGCATGTCCAAGTGCTCTCAGCAAAATCACAGAGAGCTGACAGGGAGATTTTGCTCAATCCATAGTTTTCGGCTGTGGCAGGGTTTCGCGGTTAACCCTTGGCGTGCGGGCGCGGCGCAGAGCCATTGTTCTGCGGCACAAAGAGGCGGCCCCGCATGAAGCACGGCCCGAGTGGCCACGGAACACAGGCGTCACCGGCAGTGAGCGATCTGACTTTTACAGGCTCCCGCCGAACACCCTTAAAGACTTAAATTATAATGAGAAGAAAAGCTGATCTAAGCCAAAACAGACAGGCTTGGGTAGTTCTCCCCTGCAATTCATCACGGGCGCAGATGAAAGGGAGGCAGGGGCACAGAAAACAGCAGCGGCACGTCCGCATCCCTCAGCAGGCAGCGGGAAGAGCTCCGGAGAGGAAAGCACACCTCGGCTATCAGAGCCCCGGCAGAACATTCCCCTGGGAATCCATTCGGCCTCCAGAGCCCCGGCAGAACATTCATTCCCCTGGGAATCCATGGCAGAATTGTCCCACCGATACAGGAGGGGCTAGGGGGACATTGGGATGCTGAGATTTCTCGGCAGAGGGAAGCTGGCTGCTCCTCCTGGGAGGGCTGAGCAGGCTCTGTGCCACCAGCCCTGCCCCTTCACGGTGCCAGGTGCCACCACAGACACCACCGGTGTCACCCCTCGGCCTCCCTGGGACCAGCACTGCTTTGGTTTATGGGATGGTTAAAGGAAACCCACCATGATCCATTCTTAGGCTGCAGACAGACAAATTATTGTTTACTTTTTAAATTCTCTGTCCCATTGGCCTGGCTTTCCAAGACTTTGGGGAGGCTCAGGGTCTGCACTGGAGCCCAAAGCCCCCCGTGCCCCAGGAGCAGGGTGACTCTGGCAGCCTTGCTGAGGGCCCCAGCCCATGCTGGGCACAGCCCGGGGGCTCAGCTCTGTCACACACAGCCAAGGACGCTGGGCAGGGGCTGGTCCTGCTCTGGAATCCCCACCCAGCCCCACACCTTGGCCATGCAGCCACAGCCCCTGCACCAGCAGCATTCACAGGTGCTGCTCAGCCTCCGGGGGCTTTCAGCTCCACACTGCATGGGCAGCAGGAAGACAACACTTCAAGAAGGATAAAACTCCAGTAATCCTCCAGCCCAGCACTGTCAGAGCTGCTCAGGCTTCCCAGAGGATGCAGGTGCCTGGAGAGAGTTGGTGTCTAGTTTTCTCTCAAGTACTCCACCTTAATTGGGCAGGTAAAACTCTATAATTAGGGACCTTAGCTGGGGAGTTTTTCTAATCCATCATATCTGCTCCATTATTCAACTCTATCAAATCCACACATGCAGGGAGAAGCAGGACATTCTTCACAACACTGTCAATATTAATGTCTTCCCGATTACAGAGCATTATAATGGCAACCTGATGAGGAACTGTGACATGTTGCCTGCAACTTCCAACTTTTGATTAAAGCCTCCTTCAGGATGATCCCCTTTGATCTGTGGCACAGGGCTGGCCAGGCAGAGGTGAGGAAATGCTGGAGGGAGCAGCACAGTGGAGGCTCTTGCACCCACCCAGAACAGCTCACCTGCCTGGGACATGGCTCCAGGGGAACCCAGCTGTGTCCCCACGCTTCCACATAGAAACAGAGAATCAGAGAATCAGAGAATCACAGAATGAGAGAATCACAGAATCAGAGAATCAGAGAATCACAGAATCACAGAATCACAGAATCACAGAATCACAGAATCACAGAATCACAGAATCACAGAATCACTGAATCACAGAATCAGAGAATCACAGAATCACAGAAACAGAGAATCAGAGAATCAGAGAATCACAGAATCAGAGAATGACAGAATCACAGAATCACTGAATCAGAGAATCACAGAATCAGAGAATGACAGAATCACAGAATCACGGAATCACAGAATCAGAATCACAGAATCACGGAATCACAGAATGAGAGAATCACAGAATCACAGAATCACGGAATCACAGAATCACAGAATCACAGAATCACTGAATCAGAGAATCACAGAATCAGAGAATCACAGAATCAGAGAATCACAGAATCACGGAATCACAGAATCAGAGAATCACAGAATCACGGAATCACAGAATCACAGAATCACAGAATCAGAATCAGAGAATCACGGAATCACAGAATCATAGAGGGTGGAAGAGACCTCCAAGACCATCGAGTCCAGCCCTTGCGTGGTCACCGCCCTGCTCCAGCCTTCTCTGGGTGCTCTGGCAGCAGCAGGGGGTGCAGCCCCCAGGACCCCCAGAGTGCTGCAGCTCCAGCCCCTCCTGGCTCTGCCTTTCACTCCCTTTTCCTCTTTTCCTCTGCCAGAGGAGGGTTGGAGCTGTTGATACCACAGCTGAAAAAGGGGCTTTGTTAAAATATTCTTCTGACAGGTTCATTTTCTGAATTCCTCTGGATTATTTCCAGCATTCCAGTTCCATCAGAAAAAAACTCTTTTCAGGGGGTGGAGAGAGGCTGTGGGGCATTTCTTCCTTCTCATTTGGATGGTGAAAGTTAATCCTTTCAAGTTCTGGAATGACCAAAGCTAACTGTGATGGGGGGCATCATTGCCAGAGCCAGAGAAGTGCTGGGGCAGAGCCTGGGAGCTGCAGCAGAGCCCCAGCAGCACGGGAGCTGCAGCTGCACCTGGAACGACAGCCTGAGCCCAGGAACGCTGGTGGCTCCCTAAATTATGGTGCCTTTCCAGAACAAATGGCATTCCAATGGAAAACTAACATGACAAGAGGTGCACGCAGTAATAACCCAGCAAGGAGGCATGGCTCTCAAGATATCTACAGGCCCAAGATTAAATGAAATTTTGACAGAGAAAATATGTATTGGCAACATTTCTTGATCCACAATTCAAAGAGAAAATTGAAACCATATTTCCGTAAGAATCAGACACTGGAAAGAAGTTCTTAATAAACAAAAAGAGACAGGTCATGTAATTCACTCCCTTTTCCTCTTTTCCATTTGTTGGCCAGGAACAATTAAGAGTCGAGGAAAGAAGGTTTTTAATCGAAAATTTGTACTTGAACCTGATAAAATCAACTTGGAAAGAAGTTTCTCAGCTGCAAGGCTGAATATTTATGTCTGGAGATGTAAGGAACATTCCAAAACATTAAATAATTTGCAAGACCAAAGCTGCAGGGTTTGGGTTGGAATCCTCTGGTCTGCAGCCTCCTCTCCACCTCGCTTTTAAAAACACCATCTGAGGAACCCAGAGACTGCTCTCCTTGTTTGGTCAGGGCCATGTTAAATGTCCCTCCTGGAAGGGTCAGGGGCTGCTGGAGCCCTGTGCCCGTGGCCAGCTCCCCAGCAGCTCAAATGCACCTGCACAGGGTCGCTCAGGTACGGAGTGCTGGGAGATCTCTCTTCATGCAAGAGTCACTGCCCTGAGCTCAGAATTTTTTCCCCTGGATTTTCTGCTCTAATTGTTCCCAGGACATAAAGCTTTGGCATTTTGCATTCTTTTGTCCATTTGAAAATTCTCACCCTTTCTCCTAAGTGAAAACTGAAGGAAAACAAGGTAAATAATAAATACCAAATAATGGAAATCCCTAGGATCCCCACAGAAGATAACCTGGAGATGCACTGGCCATGGAGGAGCACTTTCTGCTGCAAAGGTTCACATCCAGACCCAGAGGAGCAGAGCAGCACCCCGGGGTGTGACCCCCAGCCCCAGTGAGAGCCCCCCGGCCCCTCCAGCCCAGGATCAGTCAGAGGGACAGGGGATCTGTGCTGGTGACACACAGAGGGGCTGGCACTGGCCCTCCTGCACAGCAGAGTGACATGAATTAGCGTGTGACAGTGACAGAAAATGGAAAAGAATGGCCCTGCAAATGCAGTTACAAGAGAAAAGCAAATTGATTTAGTGGACATATGAGTATTTTTGAGAGAGAAAGCAAGAGAGCTGCCTGACATATTCCAAGATACCCCACGATTGCCTCTCTTAAGGAGATGTCATTCAGATTTCCCTGAACTAGCCTTTAGATTAGTTCTATAAATAGCTGGGGCACTGGCAGTATTTACAGTGCGAGCACCAGGTGAGGAGCTGCAGCGGCTGCTCCTCTCACCTTGCGCCCGCCCCGCTGGAGGTTAACTCTGATTTCCATGTTAATGCCGCCTGGATCCCAATGGCTGCCATTTGTCAAATTAACATTCATTTCAACAACCCAAAAGTGAGAGCTTTTAAACATTAATTCACAACTGTGAGCTCTTCTCAGCACATTATTATGTTACTGTGATGAAACAAACTGCCTATGGAAAGATATAGATCCTGCCGGAGCTGTTGGCACTGCGGATGGGAGAGGAGGCCGCTCTGGAGGCAGGGCTGGCCAGGCTGGCAGTGCCCACGGCCGGGTGCTGGCAGAGCTGGCACAGAGGGAGCCAGGAGCCCCAGACCCGTTGCCCATGGCATCTGCTGGGGCACGGTGCTCCCCAGAGCCACCGTGGGCAGCTCAGGGCTGTGTGTCCCACCCGGGTCCCTCTGGGGTTGGGTCTCACCCGGGTCTCTGTGGGGTCTGGGTCTCTCTGGGTGTGGTTTGGAGCCCCCAGCCCAGCTGGGAATGCCAGCTTGCCTCACCCGCCTGCCCTCTCCTCCTGCATGGCATTCCCAGGAAAAGGTTTGCCAGGAACCCTCTCCCACTGCGAGCATTTCCAAGAGATTATCATCTGGAAGATTGAAATCGGTGCTATTTTGAGTCGGCAATTATTCCAGCTCTCACCATGACTGATCAGAGTGCTGTCTCTGATTAACAAGACAAATTAGGGGAAGGGCCTGGCTGCGGCTGCCCGAGGCTGCGGACAAAGGCAGGGTGTGGCCATGGGACATCCCTGGGCACGTCCTCCTCCCTCCATCCCGGGCAGCGATGCCCGGGCGATGCCGTGTCCAGGGGCATGGATGGTCCGGCAGCCCGAGCATTTTCCAGTGGGCAGTGCCGGACGCGGGGCAAACGCACCACCCTCAGTGGTGGCACCGAGAGCCCCGTCCCCTCCCGGGCACCGTGGTCAGCAATGTCCCCAGGGGCTGGCACACCCAGAGCCTCCCGACGGCCCATCCCTCCCTTCCTGTTTGCCAGAGCCTGTTTGGAGCTCCAGTGGAAGTCAGGATGAGCTGAACTGATACGTCTTTCTCAGGACATCTCTGGCAACACGTGCCAGTGCTGCTGCAGGATGGGATTTGCTCTGATTTCTAGGAATGAGAAGGACCAGAGGGGACCCCCGTGCCCGAGGCTGTGGGCACTGGGCACCGTGAGGGCAGGGGCAGGAGCCCCAAGCTGCTGAGGCAGGGCACAAGGCAGCTGTGCCAGGGCTCCGTCCGTGCCAGAGCTCTGCCCGTGCCAGGGCTCTATCCACACCAGGGCTCCATCCATGCCTGGGCTCCATCCGTGCCCGGGTTCCATCCGTGCCAGGGCTCCGGGACCAGGAGTGCCGGCCCACATCTGGCCTCCTGATGTTCCTGAGGGTCTGTCTCCCCAGACAAGCACAGACAGATACCTACAACTCAACTACATCTGGAATAACCCCTGGCTCCTAACCGAATCCAGAGCTGTAATTCAATCAAGATGTTTTGCTGACACCGTGAACGGGAGAGCGGCGTGGAGCAGCGAGTGTAAATGCCAGCAGAACCGAGACTGAATTACAGCTGCACTGCTGCACCAGACACGTCGTGCTCAGACACAGGGGAACAGAGCCCTCTTTGTTAAACTAATTATTTTAATACATAGAAGGAGAGGACAGAAAGGACCTGTTAAATATTTACCATTTCAGGCCTTTTCTTGCCGGACATTTTTTCACTGTTGATATAAGCTGCTCTGTGCCGCAGTTAAACCTGCCCATAAAAATGGAAAGGTTCGAAGTGTGCATGACATATTTCAGGGGGACAGGGTGACTCCAGAGGCTGGTAATGAACGCAGAGCCTTTCACCTCTGTAGCACTGGTTTGAATCCAAGCACCATTCCCATCTGCAGGTGGTTTAGCTGCATCCCTGTGACAAGCTGGGCTGTTCTCTGTCCTTGAGACCAAGTGCTCCTCTGGGACACCTGGGGAAGGTCCCCCCACTGCACAGGGCCTGGCTGTCCCTTCAGAGGGGTCAGGAGGGCAGGGGAGGGGGCTCCAGCTCTGCCTTCCACTTTTGGGAGCCCCAGGACAAGCACAGCCCATGTAGGAGGGTCCCAAACACCCTGAGAACCAGCAAATCCTCCTGCCGCTGGAGAGCCCATCCCGGGAACAGGCGGTGCCAGGGTGGCAGCTCCAGTGGCACCGGTGCTCCTGTGCCAGGGGAGCCCATCAGGGGGATGGAGAATGTTCTGGAAAACCTGCTGCCATGGAAACAGCCCTGCCCTGAGCCGGGCATGTGGCACAGGCACTGCTGCCCTCCACCTGCCTGGGGCTCACCTGCCCTGGAACTGTGACTGCGACTGCCCTGGAGCTCACCTGCCTGGAGCTCACCTGCCTGGGGCTCACCTGTCCTGGAACTGTGACTGCCCTGGAGCTCACCTGCCCTGGAGCTGTGACTGCCCTGGAACTGTGACTGCCCTGGAGCTCACCTGCCTGGAGCTCACCTGCCTGGAGTTCACCTGCCCTGGAACTGTGACTGCCCTGGAGCTCACCTGCCTGGGGCTCACCTGCCCTGCAGCTGTGACTGCCCTGGAACTGTGACTGCCCTGGAGCTCACCTGCCCTGGAACTGTGACTGCCCTGGAGCTCACCTGCCTGGAGCTCACCTGCCTGGAGTTCACCTGCCCTGGAACTGTGACTGCCCTGGAGCTCACCTGCCTGGGGCTCACCTGCCCTGGAACTGTGACTGCCCTGGAGCTCACCTGCCTGGGGCTCACCTGCCCTGGAGCTGTGACTGCCCTGGAGCTCACCTGCCCTGGAACTGTGACTGCCCTGGAGCTCACCTGCCCTGGAGCTCACCTGCCCTGGAACTGTGACTGCCCTGGAGCTCACCTGCCCTGGAACTGTGTCTGCCCTGGAGCTCACCTGCCTGGAGCTCACCTGCCTGGAGCTCACCTGCCCTGGAACTGTGACTGCCTGGAGCTCACCTGGGCCAGGTGGGCAGGGAGGGCAGGTGACAGCCCAGGAACGAGTCCCGCTGGCAGCAGTGGCACTGCAGCCTCCTGGTGACGTGTCCTGGTGGCTGACCCCTTCAGTGGAAAGCGTCTGCCTCCGACGGTGCTGCCGGTTCCGTCTGTCTGTCTGTCCGTGTGTCTGTCTGTCTGTCTGCTGCTAAAACCAGCTCTCTGCTCCCACCCCAGCAGGGAGAAGGCTCCGTCCTCACCCCAACGGGGAGGGAACTCAGCTGCCCCTGCCCAGGCCAGGGCTCCTCCGAGGAGCTCAAATTCTGCAGATCTCAGCAAAAACGGTGGGAAGAACTCAAATACGCAGCAAGCACTGATTTTCCATGTGGATGCATTGCCATTAGGCTTACCCATTAATTAGAATAATAGTAATTGTTATGATAATGATGATTATAGAGACTACTTTGTATTTACTGAGGTTGGAAATATCTAAACCAAACCCTTGCACAAGCCGCATGCTTTTATCAAAGCCATTAATGTCTGAGATAACATTTTTAAATGCCAAATTTTCTATGAAAACGTATATTTATATCAAGAAAATTAAATTTCAGCTTAAGGTTCTTATTATAAATAAAAGAAAATAAGTCAATAAAACAATAAATATTTAACTGAATGAAGCAGAAATTATATCCAATTATATTTTCTTTAAAACCCAATTTATCTGCCAATATTTTCTTTAAATGCTCATGTTACTTTTTCACTTACTAACAATAAATGCCTGGATGCATTTCAAAGTGGTGCCTTTTCTATTATTTCATTTCCTGGAGTCCTCGGCTTGAAAGGACATTAATAGCACACTATAAATAAAAAAAAAGTTACTTAAGGATTTACAGCTGAGGATTTCTATGGAAACAAACCGGAGAGGGGAGTTTGCATCAGGGTGGGGGTGGGGGATGGAAACAAAGAGCTGGAAACAGGAACCAAACTTCAGCTGCCACATGGCAGCCCCAGATCCCCCTGCCTGTGCCCACTCTGCGTTTGGGGCACCAGGGTGGGGGGCACAGGGATGGCACCCCCAAAGCAGCCCCCGGGCCCTGGTGCTGCTCTGGCACGGGGACACGGGGACAGAGGGGTGGTTGGGGCTGCCAGGGGAGGCTGCTGCCAGAGCCCTGCCTGGGCCCTGGGTGAGAGCTGCAGGAGAGTGACAGGGAGGATCCCACAAGCAGGGCACTGCGGGACACTGGGGTGCGATGGGACACTGGGGTGTGACGGGACACTGGGACACCACAGGACACTGGGACACCACAGGACACTGGGGTGTGACGGGACACTGGGGTGCGATGGGACACTGGGACACCACAGGACACTGGGATGTTGTGGGACACCATCAGGCCACGAGCTGGGGTCATGTCCTTCACTCCAGCTGCCTCTGGCCCATGCTCATTCACCCTCGGAGCACCTGAGCACCAGCCAGCAGAGGGGAATGGCTCCACTGCCAGCTCTCGCAAATGGGAAGCGGATTTCCAAGTGAGAGGAACCAAAATGGCTTGCATAACATAGGAAACAATTCAACAATCAAAAAATCTTTCACTACTTAATAGGATTTTATAAATTGAATTATCTGTGTAAGCGCTGACAGTCCGAGCCGATCAATCAATTAAGGGATGCTGGGCTCGAGCCCCGCTCGGGGAGGTGCTGCTGGCAGGGCACCTGCTCCCTGCCCCCCCCCAGAGCCCAGAGCCCAGAGCCAGGGCCCCCAGGGCATCCCCACCATGGCACGGGTCCTGCAGGACAGCCCTGCTCCGGCTGGGCAGCCCAGCCTGACATTGAGGGCCACCTCTGGGCCATGGCCCAGCTCCATGTGTGCAGTCAGAGGGCCTGGGGACAGGCAGAGACCGGGGTGTCCCCTCTGTCACGGGCGTTTTGGGGACTCCTGTGGAGGCTCCTGCATCTCCCTCTGCCCCTCAGTGCACGTTGGTGCGGAGGGTGCAGCGGGTTATTGATGGCGTGTAGGACCAGGTGTTCACAGACGAAAGGTTAGTTTATTAATCCTCTGGGAGACCTTATGAAAAACAAATTCAGGTAAACAACATATTTTTCTTGACTGCTTTCAAGATTTAAGGCAGGGATCCTGTTCTTGGAGTCTCTTCGATGCATTTCCATTGCACTCTGTTATTACATTCTTCAAAAAAGAGAGATTGCTTCTCGTGCCACGTTCTGGGAGAGAGAAACCTAATTGAATCTGCTGCCCATGTGGCTGGACAGCATCTCCTTCCAGGTTATGGATGGGCTGGAGAGTCTCAGAAGCACATGGGCAGTGCCATTGGGAAGGCTTTGTTCTGCTGGGTGCCTGCAGCTCCATGCTGTGTCTGTCCTGGGGCCCACCAGCTCAGCTCCTGTGGTGCCCAGCCTTCCTGCCCACAGACATTGTGCCCAAAGCAGGTTCTGGTGTGGCTCTTTGTCCAGCCAAGGTGGGGAAAGATGGGTTTCCAATGAAGGCCCCTCTGTGCCCCCTCCAGGGAGGCCCTGGGGTCGCTGGGGTCTCTCGGGGTGGCACAGACACTTCAGCCCTGCACCCCCAGTGTCCAGAAGCGCCTCCACCCCTCCCAACGCTGCCCTAGACGTGGCAGGACCAGGCCTCAGCCTGGAGCCCAGCACAGAGCCCACCAAGAGGAACCAGCTCCCAGGAGGCTGCCCTGGGACCAGCGGGGGCTGATTTGATGAGGAATCCCACAGGGAGTGCCAGACACTGCACACTGCTTTGTGTAAGCCCCGAGCATGGTGCTCAGGAGAGAGAAATCCCTGTGCCCTGTTTATGACCACTGGAACTTGATTAAGCACTGAACTTTAATTAATTGAGTGGCTTGGAGTAATAAGTTCTGCGAATTTGCTTGGCCCAATGAAGAGGTGAATAGTTAATTGCCATTAGCTGTCAGGTGTGAGGGCCAGCCTGGCACGAGCCCCACCATGGATCAGACAAGGGACAGACACTGGCGCTGCCTGGCCCCATCCCCTGCTCTGACGTGTCCCAGAGCCCTCCACATAGCCCCAGACCCCTGCTCTGGGGTGTCTTGGAGCCCCCCCATAGCCCCAGACCCCCAGCCCCTGCTCTGGGGTGTCCCAGAGCCCTCCCCATAACCCTGGACCCCTGACTGGAGCCAGAGGGGGCAGCGAAGCCCCCGCCCGGCTGGGGAAGCTTTCCCAAGGTCGGCTCCCTATCCCCTTCCATTCCTTCCCCCCACGAGTCAAGGTGCAGAGGTGAACCCCCTGAGTGCAGCACGAGTTGCAGAGCCAGGAGCAGAGGCTGAGAGGGAAAGGGCAGAGCAGGAAGGTGCTTCCCACCAGCATGGGCTGGAACACGAGGGCGAGGCCCCGGCACACGTGCCCTGCCTGGGCTCCAGCGTGCCTCTCCTGCTCCTTAAATTGATTGGCACTTTCTATTTGAGGAAAAATGAGTTCTTAAAATTGAAATACTGGTTATTGTTATGGTAATACAGCAAGGCTGTGGCAGCAGAGATTTTAAGATACAAAAAAGGTTCGTTTGAATCAAGCAGCTGAGAGGTGAGTCTATATCAAGTACTCAGGACTAATGAGTTCCGAGGGATCTGCGTATCGGGTCTGGACCCCTTAATGCTGCTGATTCAAGTGGTGGGTGCAGGTAATCACCAAGATAACCCGAGGCCTCTGGGATCATTACTGCTTTATCACATTTTGTATAAAATATTTTCGGCCTCATTTAGGATGTCAGCCTCTATCAAACGTTTCCTGGCGCTCAGAGCCCGACGCAGCCCCGCGGCTCCAGCGTACCTGGAACCCTCCCCATCCTCCCTGGCCCTGCACACCTGGAACTGCACTGCTCTCTCAGGCTGGTGTCCCTGGAACCCTCCTGTCCCACCCGGAGAGCACTCGGGGCACCCCAGACTCCTTGAGGGGGCCGTGGTGCTGAACAGGAGATTTGTGAATAATGTGAGAACAAAAGTATTGAGCCGTATTAGCAGGACATAGTGACTGATTCCCAACATCTGTTATTGCTTTCTCTCATCTGTACCTGAAATTAGCAATTTAGAGCCCATACCTTTATTTGGAAAATAATAGTACAGAATTATAAAAGTTTAATATGCTCTCAGTAAAATGAAAAATGAGCAGTTATGATATTGTCTAACACTTTCAAATGTGTTTATTAATTCATGTTTTAAATCATAAGTTTCATTCTGCAGGAGAGTCATACACAGCAATAAGCAAGTTTTAAAATATTAATGAATAAACAATATTTCTCTATTGAAATACAACATGCTTCTTTGAACAATGTACCAATGGTAATAAATCACAACCAGCAGAAAATTGCATTTCATATTTAATACAACTTGAACTCTGCCTTTTTATAAATGATATCTTTTTTGTTTAATTGGCGTCAGTTCAGATCTAGCAGATTGCTAATAAAATTCTGGATTTCCATACTTAATGACGCGTGCTCTTTATGCTGAATTTTACCACAAAAAATGCAACCTTTTACTATACGAATCGCAGGCGTTAATAGGTGATCTCGCAGCACGGGCAACGGCCCCGCTGCTCTCCCAGAGCCTCCCCCGGGCTCCCCCGCAGCCAGGGGCGGCCGTGTGCCACCCTGCCCGCTCCGAGGTGCCATCCCCAGCGAGCCCAGCGCGCTGCGGGACGAGCAGGAGCAGGAGCAGGAGCAGGAGCAGGAGCAGGAGCAGGAGCGGGAGCAGGAGCAGGAGCAGGAGCAGGAGCAGGAGCAGGAGCGGGAGCGGGAGCGGGAGCAGGAGCGGGAGCGGGAGCAGGAGCAGGAGCGGGAGCGGGAGCGGGAGCAGGAGCAGGAGCAGGAGCAGGAGCAGGAGCAGGAGCGGGAGCGGGAGCAGGAGCAGGAGCAGGAGCAGGAGCAGGAGCAGGAGCAGGAGCAGGAGCGGGAGCGGGAGCAGGAGCAGGAGCGGGAGCGGGAGCAGGAGCGGGAGCGGGAGCAGGAGCAGGAGCGGGAGCGGGAGCAGGAGCAGGAGCAGGAGCAGGAGCAGGAGCAGGAGCGGGAGCGGGAGCAGGAGCAGGAGCGGGAGCGGGAGCAGGAGCAGGAGCAGGAGCAGGAGCAGGAGCTGGAGCAGGAGGAAGGTCCCTTCCCCCGGGGTCCCTGGCCCGGAGATGCGCCCATCGGGGACAGCCCTGGGTCCCCACCCAGCCCGGGAGCAGGGGCTCGCCCAGGGGCACTGGGCACCCCCCAGCACCCGCCCTGGCACCGCGGAGAGGAATGAAAGTAATTGGGTTTAATTAGCCTGTGTAAACACGATCCTTAAATTCGTTGCCACAGGAGGGTTTTGGCAGTCTCCAATAAATTAATCCTTTTTATTCTATCAATGACAGGAAGATGATCAAATAGGCTTTGATATAGATTTTGGGATTTAGCACCTAGTAGCGCTCTGACGCGCTCGAGCTTCTCCTGCTGCTGCTGCTGGAGGCAAGAACGGGGCTACAAACGGCGTCTGCTCGAGCTGCTCCCGCCGCAGCGGGCCCGGCCGTGGCGGAACTTTGAAGAGAAGTTTGTCTTCAGGATTTGTTGGGGAAGCTGGGCTCCCAGACGGCAGGGGAAGGACAGGACAGGTGTGGGAGCAGCGGGCACAGCCACCGGGCCCCGGGGCAGCCACCGCGGCCGGGGCTGAGCGGAGCCAGGGGCAGGCCCTGCTCCGGGCCCTGCCGGGCTCTCCCCGGCCCAGAGCCGTGCAAGGCGCTCCGTGCTGAGCCCCGGGCTCTGCTGGCGCTGCAGGAGCCCTGGCACTGCAGGAGCCCTGGCACTGCAGGGGCACTGGCACTGCAGGGGCACTGGCACTGCAGGGGCCCTGGCACTGCAGTGGCACTGGCACTGCAGTGGCACTGGCACTGCAGGGGCCCTGGCACTGCAGGGGCCCTGGCACTGCAGGAGCCCTGGCACTGCAGGGGCCCTGGCACTGCAGGAGCACTGGCACTGCAGGAGCCCTGGCACTGCAGGAGCACTGGCACTGCAGGGGCACTGGCACTGCAGGGGCACTGGCACTGCCGGGCCGGTGCTCCAGGGCAGGGACGCTTTCCCAGGTACAGCCCAGACCTGTGGCTCGGCTCAGCAAGGATGGTAATGCCAGCTCCGTCCTTCCACTGTCCCAGCTGCAGGAAAGAGCCAGTGCCTCTGTAATTCAGGGGAATCGAATTCAGTGTCAGACAGGTGCCCCGGGGTGCCCACAGATGGTGAGGGGCCCCATGTCCCACCTGGGAAGGACTGGAGATTGGTTCAGCTACTGTGCCATGCCAGGTATGCCCATCCTCCCTGGGCATGATGGCCCAGCATCTGATGCACACTAAACCTTCTCCAGCCCCTGCAACCAAGGAAAGGATCACTGGATGGGAATTCTAATCATATATTATATTACCATGTCATATTAGACTAATAAAATCCTAATATGATACCGGAATGGGGAGCATATCATAACTCCTCTGTGACTAATACAATGCAGGCAATAAATCACTCCAGGGCTTATTCTTAACAATTGCATCAGAGCTTTCTGTGTCACACTGATAACTCAGTCCCTCTGATCTAATGGTTCACTTTTCTTCACAGTCCATATGGCAGTGACATTAAAGCTAATGAAATAAAATAAAATTTGCCAATCTTTGAAGAATTCCATTCTTTAAAAAAGATGTATTTTATTAACACAAACTGGAAACATCTTCAGTTACTCACAGTTACTTTTATCACATTGGAAATGCATGGCACAGACGCTGGCAGTGGCATTGCACCTCAGCTCACGTGTGGTCAGGACACCGCTGCAGGATCACATGGTGCCACCCAGCCTCACACACGCAGGGCCAAGCCAGCAAAGCTGTCGCCACTGACCCAGCCCCGTGGGGCACAGATCCTGCCATGCCCCGTGGGGCACAGATCCTGCCATGCCCCAAGGTTCCCCCGGCTCTTCCCCTCCTGAGCTCAGGATCCCTGCAAGGCCAGACACACAGGGCACAGCCGGGCACAGCGGGCACAGCCGGGCACAGCGGGAGCTTGCCACCTCTCCACCATCAGCTGTCAGAGGAAGGTTTGCTGCTCGCGGGGCTCTGAGGCTGTGGGGCTGCTCCCACGGCTCGGCAGGTCACAAACCAGAGGCACTGTGTCTCCCCAGCTTCTCAAGGCTCCCTCCTCCTGCAGGACACCCTGGAGCAGCGGCTGTGCCACGGTCCCCACGGTCCCCACGGTCCCCACGGTCCCCACGGCACAGCAGGTCAGACGGGGCTGGGGCTGTGGAGCCCTGCCCAGGGGGCAGGTGGGTCTCTCCTCCAGACCCCCTGGTGCCTGTCCCAGTGACGGATGCCTTAGTCAGGTCAGCGCTGAGCACAGGGGATGGCGATTCCTGGCACCTGCTGCAGATCCTCCTTTTGGTCCTGCTGTGCTCCACACAGGGTCCAGGGCTGGCACCTCCCATGGCTGGTGGGCTCCTGCCGCAGGGTTCTCGTGTGCCCAAAGCTCAAACGCGGGCGCAGGGAGTCAGGATGGTGCTGCTGAGCTGGCGGGGTGGGAGGGCTGAGGGTCTCCTCCCCTGGTGAGAGCCACGGTTCCTGCGAGGCTCCTTCAGAGCGTAGCTGCTGGGCGAAACACAATACACCATCAGCAGCTTGATCCTAGTACTGGTGCTGGCAGTAAACCTCCCTGATGCGTGATCAGGCCTCAAGGATAAGATGTTTATTATTTGCCATGGAACCACGTGGCTGCTCTCCAAAGTAAGGAAAAGCCAAATTGCACTTGTAATTCAAAGGGACCCAAAGCCTTAATGCTGCAAAGCAGCAGCTAATGATGCCCAGCGGGCGTGGGGCACGCAAGGGCGGCCCAAAGGTTGTTGATGGCCTTCCTATGAACCTCCTCAGTGTGTGACAGGTCCTTGCCTGTGGCCAGCAGAGATGTGATCAAGATGAGGGACGTCTGAGTGTTCATTACGCTGCCTACTACGCCTCCGCTGACACACTTTACATTTAAAATATAAAATACCATTTCCACTGAGCTGTTGCACGAACACTGAGCGTGCGGACTTGGGGAGCTCCATTAGCAAATGCAAATTGTTGGGTGCTTTGTCCTCAGCATGCAGAAGTCCTCGGCAGTCCACAGTCCCCACCTGCCCCAGCTCCCTTAACCGATAACAAAGGCTTTGCAATGCACGTCTGGCTCTTTACTTGTTTATTTAAATGCACCACCTGTGGAAGAAGCGGCACTGTTCAATTCCAAACCTGCTCTGTGAACAGAGCAGCAGCAGTCACTGCTGGGTGACAGCGTGGGTGCAGCGTCACCACGGCCCGGGGGAGAGTGGCAGAGCAAAGGTATTTCAAAGGTATTTTACAAAACACCCCGATACAAGAATTGTTGAGAAAAGCCGAACCACTGAATCATGCAAACAGTTGTTCAGCCCCCAAAGGAGCGCTGAAGGCTTGAACAGCCCAGGGGAAGGAAGGAACGAAGGAAGGAAGGTGATGGCCCAGCAGCTCCGCACCGAGCCACGCTCCAGCCGGGCAGGGCTGGTGCTGGTGAGCGCTTGGCCTCCTCCTGCCTAGCTGCACTAACCCGAGTGGTGAGTAGTTATATTTATCAAAGACCATTTGCTGCAAGTGATTAACGTTAATTTGATTTCCTGTGAGTCAATTTCCTTGAGATATGGTAAATAGGCTATTACCTGTTATTGACCTTTACTTTATTAAAAAGACTTAAAATTAGCATTTATATATATACGTCCTTCCAAAAAAGTTTTTTTAATAAAGAAAAATATTTTTATAATCGCATTAGACTTGCTAGCTGAGGCTATAACTCCAAAGTTAATGTTAAATAAAAATGGTAATTAAGAGTGAATATGATGATGGTTTTTAAACTCATCTAAAGTCCTGACCCCTTCCTTTACCTCCACTTGATTTGTGGCTCCCAGGCAGAGCAGGGCAGCGGCAGGCGCTGGCAGGTGGAAGCCTTTGCCCAGGATGTGCCTCTCCCAGGATTTCCAATTCTCTCCTGGCAAGAGGGCACAAGGACCTGCTGGTGTTTATAAAGGGATGCTCAGCTCCTGCTCCATGCCAGCTCGCTCCTCTGGAGACCGACGCATCTCCTCAGGCTGACTTGAACTGAGCAGGAAGAAATTACGTCAACGTTTGATCATGAAAGCAAAAAGTTTATTCATGTTTGAAACTACATATAACTACCACGAGGAAGACTTTTCAATCCAGGGTGTAATCCAGTTAGAAAGTAACACGAAACGGTTTAATACATTAGAATCACTGCCACAAATTATTTTCATGACTCAATCAGTTTCAGAATCGCATACAATACAAAAGAGAGAGAGAAAGGGCCCCTGAAATCCAGGGGGATGTACAGTACTGAATACTGAAGTCTGTATGCATTACAATTAGTTGTTGGTTTTTGCGTGTATTAGTAACAAGATGAAGAACATTCAAAATGCTTCTCAGTATTTACAACAGTTGCACTGTTTTGTGTCCAACCTAAGACCCCATGTTTCCACTTCCGCTTCTTTAGCAGTTGCCAAGGCAACCCTGATTTGTAGGAGATTACAATGTACATTACATTTCGTGGGGAAACAAAGAGTTAATTACAAGATGCAAAAAGATAAGAAAGAGACAAACTACAGCGTGAGTATCGTTCAGAGGTAGTAAGTGAGCACTCTAAGCTACAGAACATGTTGAAAGTCTATTGGTTTGTATGAGTTCGCATGAGGTAATAAAGCTGTGTTTGATTGGTGAGATGTATAAATACTCTTTTGCTACACTATGTACAACACTCCATATCACGGTGCTCTTTCCTTTCCTTTTCCTTTGTTTGTGGTTTGCTGCCAAGCAGAGGCACCAGCCCTTGGCAGGCGCGGGTAGCACCCAGCTCGTACTGTAAAACCCCGGCTGGTGGCGTGCACAGAGACCAGCAGCAAGAGTCGGCATCTCCCAAGAGCAACCTGTGTCCGTGTCGGGATTCCGAGGGGAGGCTC
>NC_080652.1:11504578-11519578 GCF_027579445.1 Ammospiza nelsoni | reverse complement strand
GGCCATGCTCAGACTTGCAAAATGTCATCAGCACACCATGAGACCTGTAGCAGAACATGTCACAGAGTAACTCCAAACTAAAGTTCCATCCTTAGATTTCTATTCATAACATCAACTCCATTTCAAGCCATCCAGAGTTTAAACTCAAATTACAGCATGCTAAAATATTCCTCTATTTTGTTGTTGTCTTGACAATAAATTTAACAGTCCTACAAAACCAGACTTGGACCTCTGCCCCATTTTACATTCTCTTCAGTGAACGAGTAAAAGCCTAAAGTACCTACAGAAACAAAGAAGGTGCCAGAAGGCAGAGGCAGGCAGCCGTTACCGCTGCAGGAATTGCACGGCCCCACTCTGCTCTCCCCCAGCTGTGGGAGCTTGGCTGTGGAGCAGCTGGGACCTCCCACGGCAGGGCTCAGCCCTCGTGGTGCAGCCCGGCCACCCTTGGGCTCAGGAACACCCCCTGTGCCAGGACTGGCTCTGCTCTGCATCCTCCTCACCCCACCGAGCTCGCTGGGGCACGTCGGGGCCCTGCAGCAGGCTGGAGGCAGCAGGCAGTACGTACCAGAATTTGGTGTGGTGGGGGAGTTGGTCTGGTTGTTCTGGACAGCCGCGGCCACGGCGTGCGCTGCAGTCACGGCCGTCTTTGCCGCGTAGAGATTGGCTTCCTCCTGGAACTTCCCAATGTTCTTCTTGTACCTGATTCTCTTATTGCCAAACCAGTTGGACACCTGCAGTGGAGAGAGGTGGGCAGGGTGAAGGACACAAAGTGCTTGGCTGGGCAAAGCAGGATGCCTTTGAGATGTCAGAAACATGACCCATATGTGCTCTGGGTAACTGAGCACTAACCCGGATCAGTTAAACATCACCATGGAGCTGGGCTGACCTGGCTCTGCTGCTCTCTTGGCAAACTGAGGCACAGCAAGTGACTGATGACTGCACATATCCCAGAGCTTACTGTACCACGGCATTGTCCCCTACCACCATGGGCCATTTGTCAGCAAAACTGCGCAAGACCCAGAAAGCTGCTCAGGGGGGACCAAGGTCCGGTTGACTGAGGGCGAGCGGGCAGTGAGAGCAATTGTTCTTTATTTTTGGGCTGGAACAACCTTGGCAGCCCGCTCACAGAATCGTGTTTGGTTGGCTGAAAATGAAAGGAATCATATAAATCAATAATGGTTGAAAAGTCACTTTGTCATGTCCCTTTGAAGATCTGTGCTGAAGCCAAGGTGGCTCCCAGGGCACTGGCTATTAACCCGCACAGGGGTCACGCCTGGAGCCGCTCAGGGAAGTTTATACAATCTTGCTTAGGGGCTTTGTTTAACTTCAGCTGCTGTAACAGAGCTCCTAAATAACAAACCCAGTTTGGAACATGGACAATGGCCAACACAGCAGAGACAATAAAAGAGCAGCTCCAGCAGTAAAGGGGAAGGGACCAGTGACAGCCCAGTGGTTATCAGGCAGTCACAGGGCATGGCAGGGGCTGGGGCCCTGTCAAAGCACCCAGTTCAGGATCCTGATGAGGCAGGAGCCAAATCCTGCTCTATTTGATGTGGCACAGGCTTTTGTTTAACCACAATTAATGGAAAACCTCTGGCCTTTACCAGTAATATGGAAGGTACCTTATACATCCTGCTCCCCTGATAATACTCCACCATATTCTATATATTGCACTTAATATCACCTTGTCAGTCAGAGAAGCAATAATACATTAATGAAACCCAGCAAATAATTATTGTGTACAATCAGATTATGCTTTATTAACAGTATCATAATTGAGGAATCTCTGCACATCAACCGTATTGTCCACGGATGTGCACGAGACCCCTCTGTTTATGCACGCCCCTGGACCAATCAAACAACAGCCATCACTAATAAAGGTTTATTTAATTCTCACAGTAAAATTTTAATATCACCAGCAGCCTGGGGAAGCCTCAACGAGTGGATTTGCTTGACATCAGATCGTTTCCATTCTGCTAGTCCCAATACTTCTTAATCTTTAATATCAAGGCAATTAAAATTAATGGCCACTCATCCAGAGCCACTGTGGGCAGTGTTTCCTTGACATCAATTGTTTGATGGGATTACCTAGAGGTTAAACTAACAAGCAAGGTTTAATTGGAAGCAATGAGAGGAGCAGTGCTCGTACGTTATGTTTAACCCGCACACCACATCTAAATGAATATCCAGAAATGTTCAACTCTTCCTCAGACTGAGCCCGGCCTCGGGGCTGCCAGAGGAGCTGCAGCAGCCCGGGATGCCACGGTCACTGTCCCATCCCCTCTGCCCAAGGACCCTTTGTGCTCCTGTGACACAGCGCAGGGCAGAGCGTGCCCCAGCCCGGGGAATGTGGGGACACCCAGGGGCACCCAGGGATACCCAGGGACACCCAGGGACACCCGGGGACACCTGGGGACATCTGGGGACACCCAGGGGCACCCAGGGACACCCGGGGACACCCAGGGACACCTGGGAACACCCAGGGTCACCCAGGGACACCCGGGGACACCCACAGACACCTGGGGACACCCAAGGACACCCGGGGACACCCAAGGACACCCAGGGGCACCCAGGGACACCCACAGACACCCACGGACACCTGGGGGCTGCAGCTGGGAGAGCATGTCTGACCTGGGCAGCTGGACCTGGACCTGGCCAGGACAGGGCACTGCCCCAGCAGGCTGTGCCAGGCAGGATTTAGGATCCCTGCCCACCTGGAGCACACCTCACCTGGCTTGTGCTGCCGTGGTCCCAGGGAAGCAGGTGCTGGGCTCCCCGGGACCCAGATCCTCACCCCCAACCCTGTGCTCACCCCAAACATGGAAGTTGTCTCCATTGTGAGCTGCCTCACAACACATTTTTCATTAAAACAAACTATCTCTTCACATAAAAAAAAAATGAACATCTTTCTCCTCCTGATCATTGAAGGCCAATTAATTCATTTGGCTTAATTGTATATTACATTTCAAACAATACTGTTGCACTTATTTATCATGTTAATTGCAACGTTAAATAAAAAGACAATAAATTATTACTGAAATCATCAAGATGCCTAATGTGGGATTTGGGATGGGGCAGGCCTGCCTCTTTGCCTCCAGAGTGGGTGATTTCCTGGGATAAATCAGTGCTCATTTGGAACAGAGCATCACTGCTGGAACTGGGGAGCTGCAGATTCATGGAAATCTTTCCGCTGTGTTTCCATGTTTGTAGCACACAGTCTATGTTCCACACCTAACACATGGTACAAACCAGGAAACGTTAAAAATCAATGTTGCACAATTACAGCATTGATCTGTGATCTAAACCCAGGAGTTTTACCTCCAGAGCTATTTCATTATGCTGCAGCTTTTTTCCTTGCTTCCCACATGAAGTCCAGGGGTAAGAGCCCCTCCATCCACAGCTTTCCCTGTCCACCTGCTCACAGAAACACTCAGAAGCACCAGGGACCAGAGGGGTGCTGGAAACCAGCTCCTGCATCCTTTCTTTAAAGCAATGTTAAATATATTCCCTTGTCAACCACATCCTTCCTTTGTTTGAAGTGGTGAAAAATGTTATTGCTGTACTCCAGTGCCCGCTCTCAGCACTGGCTGTGCCCTCTCTCCAGCCCGTGTGATGGACACCCTGCAAGAGCTCATCTGCAAAATATAAAACATCAGCCTCGCAGCCATGGGAGGGGAGAACACACAATACACTTTATGTCCTCCAACGTGTGCTGATGGGGCGGCTCTGAATTACAGCCAACAATGTTCTCTGCTAAGGACATTTTTTTCCCCAGAATTACCTTTTCCGCACTCTTAAAAATGAAATTGTGTGAGGTGTTCATCTTAATAAATAGTTTGTCTTTATGCTTTTCTTGAAAAACCTTCTCTACATATTATTTTAAACACCGATATCAAAACTGAAACCATCGATCTCCCACCTGCAATGAAACGATTCTGAGAGACAATTTTCTTTGCAGCTCAGTAAAGTGCCATGGCAGCAGGATTTCCAGTCAGCAGCTTAATCTGGGGGGAGGATGACCCAAAACACTCACTAATTAAGTGTTTGAGGGAGAAAATGTTCTGCCATGAATCTGCCCCCAGCGTGTACAAGGCACTGACAGTACAAGAGAGAAACACTTGGGATCATCGTTAGGAGAGGCTACAGAGGAGCCTGGCTCAGCCAGGGAAAGGACAAAGCCTCTTCATCAGAGACGAGCCAACAGCTCCAGAGTTTGGAAAGCCATCCCCTAATGTTATTTATTCCTTTTTCCAGCTCTTTGGCCCTCCGGGGTATTTGCAGCACAGGAGGTAAATGGGGCATGGTGACAGGCACAGCAAGGTCCAAGGGACACTTGGTCAAGGCTGAAAATACACACACTCAGAGATGTTGCATGAAGCCCTGAGCGAGGTGCGTCTCAGGCACGTCCTGGGATGCCATTGCTTGTCCCCTGTGATGCTGCTCCTGCCAGGGTCCCAGTGACTGCTCAATTCACTCCGAGCTCAGATTGCAGCCTCTGAGTGCTGCTGTCAGTCACCACAGCAGTGTGGGGGCTGCTCTGCAGTGCCTGCTCAGAGCTCCCCTACCACATGGCCTCAAAAATATACACCCTTTTCAGTAAAAGAAAGATACTTCCAGCCCAGTTCGACCTACAAAATACCAACTAAGCCTGCAGTACTGCCATGCAGCCTCTGGAAGTGCCTCTGGAAATCAAAGATTAGAATACCCATGGTATTCATGCTCTCTAGCTGTGACAGCAGATCCATCAGGAACTCAAGCAAGCAGCTGATCACAGGCACTCCCTCTCTCTCATACATGCTCCTCTCCCATACACGATACGTGGCCCCATTTCCGGGCTTTACCACAGCAACACGAGTTTTTCCAAGTCATTATAACACCTTGCCAGAGTGTAGCTCCAGCCATCCTAAGGGCCCAGCCCTGCATCCCTGGTGCCAGGCTGGGTGGGCAGCACTGCCCTCGGAACAGGCTGGCAATGTCACCCAGCAAGGCTGAGGCTGCTGGATGCAGTGCTGTGGAGGGCAATGCAGATACTCCCATCGCTCTCTCAGACTTCCTAATGGATTCAAGGAACAACTAATTCATGTCTGTATCAAATATTAAAAAGACAAACCTATATTCCTGTCACAGGCTCTCTGCCACTGCTGGGTTGCTGGACCATCTGCCTGCCTTTTATTTCATTCTACAGCATATACATTAAATCTTATCAAACAACTGATTAAGAAAGAAATCAGATCTATTAGCACTAGAAGCAATCAGTTATGGCTTCTCAAATGTTCCATCTCATTTCCTACATTCACTTCAGCCTTATCTTGATCTGTCTTTTTATCTGTCCACACCAAGGAATCACTGAGCCCCTTCCTGCCAGGCACAGCTCACCCCTGGGTGCAGAGGGAACAGCTCTTCAGCAGGTCTGCTGGGCTTTTTCACATGTCATCTTGCCCAACTACATTAAACAAAACTGAGGAACTTCTGGTTTGTTTTAGTTGGTGTTGATGGCATGGCCTCTCCTAACCATACAGCAGGCTGCCTTGGATCACATTGAAGATTTCTGGACGCAACTCACTGAAGTAATTGCCACAAAGCATCTCGTGCCAAGGACTGGAACCAGCAGCAGGATTAAGGCTGCAGACCACAGTGCCCTGGCACTCGTGTGCTTTCAGGCTGTTTGGTGGTTCCAGGCACCCCCAGCAGCTGCAGGGGCGCCTGAGGGCACTGAGAGCAGCCCAGCAGCCACCACGGGGCTCCTGTGATGCCAAGGGCAAGGGAGGAGCAATGTGAGAGGGAACAAGCTGTGTGCTGAATTTCCCTCAAAAACTTCTGCCCATCACCACAGCTATTTGTAAATGGACTGGGAGAAACTGCCTCCCTCCCCACCCCGTACCTTCCCCTGGCACCGAGCACAGCCCCTTGCCACCCCATTTGGAGTGGGGTATGTGCTGCATGCCAAGGAACAGGCGAGGGGACAGCAAGGCACACACACATGCCCAGGGCAGTTCTGTCAGGGCTGCTGCTGGGGGCAGCCAAAGCCAAGTAATTCCAAATTTGGAGGAGCTGGGCAGACTTTCATTTGAGAGTCTTCAATAAAGTGCCTGAATTTTTCATGCATTCAATGGAGGCCTATAAAGTAAATCTCAACTCAGGTCTTAATTATAAAGCTAAAGGTTGCATTGCTAATAATGCCAATAGTGCAGCCTGCAATCATTAATAGTTAACACGCACGCCGCAGGCACCATTCCTCTCCAGGAGCTGAAATATTGATAAGGGAGCCGAGGGAGCAGGGAGGAGCCAGCGCACCAGCTCACCAGGAGAGGAGAACTTGGACACTGCAGGGCACTTCCCTGCCACACGCTCAGGTTCTCCCCCAAGCTGTGCAAGCCAGAGTTGTGGGAGAATGATTGGGGTTTCTAGCAAACATGCAGGCCACGTGGAGTGCCAAGAGATGTTTTGCTCTTTGAGCTGCCTGGTGAAGGAAAACTCGATGGTGCCACCAGCCTGAGCAGGACACCAGTCTGAGCTGCGCAGGTATTTTGGCCCACAGCGAAAGCAGCTGCAGCCAACACCACCCTGTGGGGACAGGGGCCCTCCCTGCTGCTTACCTGTGATACCGTGATGCTGCACTTCTTTGCCAGCTCTTCTTTGGCTTCTTCACTGGGGTAGGGGTTACTGAGGTGGGAGTAAAAATACTCGTTCAAGATTTCTGTGGCTTGTTTACTGAAGTTGCGCCTTTTCCGTCTGAAATGAGAAAAGGAAAACACCACTGTTCCTCCAGATGCCAGCAGATCCCTGGTTGGATGGGGAGCTCACAGGCTGTGCTGCAGCACAGAACAGCACAGCAGAGCTGTCCTGGCGCCCTGATCCCTTTGGGCTCCCCAATAATGTGGGAAGGAGCAGCAGGCAGCAACACCACACCCTGCACCCTGCCCCAGGGGCTCTGGATTCTGCCCCTGGCTTCACATCCCCACCTCCCTGCAGGGTTCATCCCATGGGAGCACAGGCCACGTTCACACACTGTGGGAGAAATGGTGAGGCAGGTGCTGAGGCAGCAGCCTCCCTTGTGGCTCCTCCACGGCTGGGTACACAGCCCAGCCCACAGCTCCCAGCCACGGAGCCCCTCTGTGCCAGCAGCAGCCTGGCAGACCTCCTTCCCCTCCTTCCCTTCAGCACAGGTCGGCTGGGCCCCTGCACAGCTCCCTGGGGTCAGGATGGTACAACAGGATGGGGCAGCCGTGCTGATGTGTCCTCACGTGGCCTCCCTGAGCTAATTGGCTTCCAACAGCAAGTGGATTTCAGGGCTTTGTGAGCGAGACCCATCTGTGCCCCCTCCTGCCATGGGCTGCACGGGGCCCGGGCTCTGGCCCACATGGGACACGGGACAGGCCCAGGGGTGTCACCTGGCTGAGCCTTGCAGGGAGCACCTGCCCGTGCTCTGCCCAGGAGCCTGCAGCCCCAGCCACGGGGCAGCCCTCACCATGGGGCAGCCCACGCCGCAGCGCCTGCACAGCTGCAGTGCCATCCCTCCGTGCCAGCAGCCGCTCTCCTTCAGCAGAACGTGCTGTGGAAGGCTCCAGTTGAGCATTTCCTCGGAGCCCCTTCCCCCAGGGCTGCTGCAATCAGCGCCGGCGCCCCAGGCCAGCCGGCAGCCGAGCGCAATCCCCAGCGCGCTCCCGCCGCGTATCACGGTGCTGCTAACTGCGCTGTATCCTGGAGCAGGCAGGCTCCCTCCCTAGAGCTCTGTTTATCTCATTACTATGCTTCCGCTCATTTTGCCTTATTTACCTTCCTCCTTTTTAAAGAAATCACTTTAAAATGTACATCTGCAGGCTCTACCTTTGCGTTCCTGGAGCTCTCCATAGACATCTCCTCCAACTGCCTGCAATTACCCTGATTTCCCACACCTGCCAGTGACCTCCTTGTTAATAACATTATTTTGGTCTTGTTTAGCTCCTCGCAGCTTTCAGGTGTGAAGCGTGAGCTGCTGGAGGAGGGAGGCTCCGTGTGGCGCCTGCTGCTCCTCCCTTTTCCGCTCCTGCTCTGCCAGGCCCTGCTCTGAGGACCGGAGCCCTGTGAAGGGGATGGGGCTGGGGATCACTATCGTACTTCATCAGGCTTCAAAACAATTCTGACTGTGCCTAAACCCCCCTCCTAATCCCTGTCTGCCTGCCTCCTGGCAGCTTGTGGAGCTATCAGCCCACTCAGGCCGCCATGGGGACAGGCACCGAGCTCCAACGGTGGTGCAGGTGTCCAAGGTGGGGTAAATGAGCCCAGTCTTTGCACTAAAATTTGAAGAAAAGACCTTGTTGCTTCTGAAGTCCTACTGTACAGGGATCCCTTGCACAGCAGCTGGGGATGAAGGCTCCTGGTGGGACAGAGCAGCCTCTCCCACCCATCCCTGCTGACATGGGACACCACTCCCAGTATGGCCAGACTCTACTGGGCTGCCCAGAAATTACTGCTTCCCCCCAAAAAGAGACAGGGCCACTTGCCTCTGCCTTACCTGGCATCAAGGAACCTTGATCTTAAAATCATTACTGCTTCACAAGTGCTCTGTTTGAGCTGCATCTGGATGGAGCTGAATTTTCGATGAATGATGCCCACCATCCTTTCAATCTCCTTGGGAGAAATGGGACGTGTCCGGCTCTGTTCTCTGAGGAGGTTCATGACATGAGTGGTAAATTCATTACATGCCTGTGGAGGAAGAAGAGGCTCAGATGTGGGTTTGTGCTGCCCCACAAGGACACAAGCTCTGACCTGGCTGTCGGGGGAAGGCAGCACCGAGGGGGACCCCTCACACGGCCCTGTCCCCTCCACATGCATGGCCACAGGATCCCACCTGCCCAGGATCCCTGCAGCCGTCCTGGGGCAGCCAGGGGAGCCCAGTGGCACAGCCCTGCTCCTGCCATGCTCATCCTTTCCCCTTTCCCAGCCAGACCCCCGTGGAAGGGAGCAGTGGGATCAGCCCCTGTGGCAGCTGCAGGCAGGGGCAGGGTGTGAGCGGGGACCTGCACTCCTCACAGCCAGGGGGGAACACCCCGAGCCCTGTGCCTGGGTACCCCCTGCAGCACCCAGGCACCCGAGACCTTTCTGAGGCACCATGGCCCCGCGTTGGGTGGGTTTCAGTGGCACTGTGCCCACTGTGCCCACGCTGTGCAGCCGAGGCACTGAGGGCAGGCACAGGGAGCCCTCAATTACCACCCCCAGTCTGTGACACGGTGATAAAAACTTCAGACTGAGCCACCACCAGGATGCCCCTGGTCCGAGCCTCCACACATGCTGCTGTCCTGACTTCCCTTTGCAGGCTGGAGCCTGACAGAAACTCTGCTAGCTCCCCCTCCCTGTCATGCAGGCAGCAAAATATGTACATAATATGTCTGACAACCACATTTTCAAGGATTCTCCAACATTTCAACAGATTATGCAATGGAAGGAGTTAAAAGTGAAAAGTTTATGCATCTAAAAACTCATAATTTCCTATAACATTTGCTGAACGTCTCACAACTTATTAAGTGAAGCCATCTATGAATGCAAATGCTGATTAGCAATTTGGCAATAGCCCAACATTCGCAGAATTCACATAGCTTTTCTTTAAACCAGTAGTTCATACATGATTAATTAGAACATCTCATTTATGTAGTGTGCACTTTAGCTCATTACTCTAAGTAAAATTCGTTAAGTATTTACATTTAGATAATTAAAATCTGGGTACACCCTTAAGAAAGATGCATACACTTCAGGCAAAGTGATTTTTTTTCTTTACACTACTGAAAGTAAATTACAGGCTAATTTACATCCGTGCAGCACCCGTTGGAGGCGGCCCTGGTGCAGAGCCCTCTGCTCGCCACCGCTGAGCCGCTGCTGCTGCCAGCCCCTGCCAGCCCGGCTGTGCCAGGGCTCCAGGGTTGGACATTGCCCACCCTCACTGCCCACCAGCCCCTGCCAGCCCGGCTGTGCCAGGGCTCCAGGGTTGGACATTGCCCACCCTCACTGCCCACCAGCCCCTGCCAGCCCGGCTGTGCCAGGGCTCCAGGGTTGGACATTGCCCACCCTCACTGCCCACCAGCACGTTCTTTCTTTCACCAGGGGACACCCCGAGCATGCACAAGTTCAGGCCCAGCCCTCTGACCGATGACACCAGCTTTGGCTTACTCAGGAAATGTTGCATAGAAGGGAAGGGGACACAGGCACCAAAATGGGGCAGCAGCTCTCCCCCTGAGATCAGGCAGCAGCTCTGATTGTTCCAAGATACAGCTGAACCCAAGAATTTGGCACTGGATGGGTGTTCCAGGCACACAGTTTGCCACAAGCCCCCTTCTTTTCAGATCCCAGAAATTCAATTTTAAAGTACAATAAAATTGGCAACTGTTGCATTAGAAATATTTTCAGGTATGTCTTTTCTATAAGAGATTTCATCTCAAAAACTGGACTTTGAAAAGCAATAATTAGTTTCTTGCTTTCAAGAAGCAAAAACCTTTCTCTGACTTTACTCAGCTTGCCTGATGAGACTTGGTTTGGCTACAGCTGCTGGGAGAGCCTGGGTTTAATTCATCTCCACCAGCACCTCCCCTATGCAGAGCTGCCTCACACAGCACAGCGGGAGGAAGCTCAGAAGACTCTGATGCTTTGTCTTGTTTCTCTTGTTTATTTATAGCGTCCAAGCTACTTGATCCCTTTTCCAGGACTATTTTTCAGGCCTCTGCTTGGTGCCTGAGACATTATTAATAATGTCAGGTTATAAGTGATGGCCTTGTTAACCTGCTCAGAAACCTTGTAGGAGCAGGGATGCTCCTGCTGCCTCAGTGCTTCATCACGAATGCGCAGGAAAAAGAGCGGAAATGGCCCAAAACAATGCTGAGGGGCAGGGTGGCAGCCAGTGCTCTGTGAGGCTGGTGGTGGCTTCTGAGCTACCACACCTCGTCCCAATTCGGGGTGAATTCAGGAGACATCTGTGAACTTGGGAAGTGGGTTCCCAGCTGCTCCAGGAGGCCTGGGACCCTTACAGTACTTTTGCCTACAGCAAAAAATGTATTTCAGTGTAATTACAGCAGATAGCTTTCAATATGTCATCTCTGTTATAGGAGCTGTAAATTATGGAAGGCGCTGCCTGTGCGTGGCCATTTCTCCCGGCGCCTGGCGAGGCAGCGCTGGGTGATGGCGTGACACACTTTCCATTTCTCTTTCCCTTTTTTTTTTCTCCTGAGTGCATTCCCCTGACTGGCAACAAATATCAGGATCAAAGCCAGCCTGGAAATGTCTCCAGGAAGGCGCTCTGGTTCCTGCTGCCGTGGGACGGGGCTGCCCGTGCGGGCAGGATGGCAGGAACGGCTCTGCACCGCGGGCAGGTGCCCAGCACGGGCTCCCCGCTGCAGGAGCTCCTGCCTCCCAGAACCTGTGGCGCCAGAGGCTCAGATGCCAAGCCCTGGCTGTCTCTCGGGCACTGCAGTGAGACGAACCAGCGGGAGACAGTTTGCTGCCAGGCTGGGGAAATCATCATATGTCTGTTGAGCAGACGTGGCTGGGTGTCAGGATCCATGGGGAAGCATGCATGTCTCATCCTCTGCTCTACCTCTCTCTCCTGCTCCAGCAGCATTTGAGCATCCTCCAAAATTTCCTGTGGTGTGGACGGATGGCTGTGACATTTCAGCTGAAACCTTTGTAAATGGAGCTACAGGGCAAAAAATGCTCCTGCTTCCCCCACGTCATTAAACTTATTAGAGTCCAAGGATGTTTGCCAGGAAGCGGCTGCGAGCACGGAGCTGCTGCCTCTGTGGCCCAGATCTGCCTGCAGCCTGTGTGCTGTGCCTGTGGGAGACAGGTTCATGCCACAGCCACCCCATCCCACACTACAGCTGCCCCTGGCAGGGCGAGGAGGGCTCGGGGTTCACCAGGACTGCTGGCCTTGGGGTTGGGGAGAACAGCAGATTTGTACACAGACCCTGACAGGTGCTTGCTCAGTTATTTGTTCTCCACTTGAACAACACAGTGGAAAAGACAGCACAGACAAGGCAGTGCCACTGGCACCTGAGACACACGGTGCTGCTGGCACCTGGCAGCACGTGGCAAACGTTCTCAGTGCCACCGGCGTGCCCAATGTGTTGGGTCACCAGGTCCCAGTGGTGAACACAAACCCACAGGTCTCTGCAGCATGCTCTTCACTCCAAACAAAGACACTGTGCTGGCATCTGCCTGAACCAGGATTTCCCCAGTTTCTGTCCCCAAGCCTGGGCCAGGTGCTCTGCTGATGCCTCACTGCCCACTCTCTTCAGACCTGCTCCAGCTGACCTGCTGTGGCCAAGTCTGTGCCAGAGTATCCTGCCACCTGCTCCAGCAGCCTGTGGGCTGAGATGGCCAAAGCAGCCCCTATCTGCCTGTGCCCCCCAGATTGCCAGACCCAGCTGTGTGAGGGCAGAGGGTGGCACTGAGTGACAGACATCTCTCCTCCTCTCTGCCTTCTGTGGGCTGGGCAAAGGGGGGAAACACGGGCTTGGGTGCTGCTCTTGTGCAGTTACAGACAACAGAAAACATTCAGACATGCAAGACATGCGTCCTGGCTCCGGCCAGCAGCTCCTTGGAGCCCGACAGACAACAGACTGCCACGGTGGCTCTCTCTGGGCAGAGGGGTGGGGAAGGGGAGGAAGGGTTGTGGTCCAGAGTGGGCAGCGGTGGGCACTGGCAAGCAGAGGAGAGCAGTGTCAGGTACACGAACAACTGAGAGACTGATGTCTGACCTGTTCATATTTCTCCAGCTCTGTGTGATAGATTTGTCTGATCTGGGTCAATTTGGCTCTGTAATCTGAGTGCTCAATAGAGTTATCTGAAGACCCTCCAGAGGCTGCTGCGGCTGCAGCTGCTGCCGCCGATCCCCCACCTTTCTCCGGACCTGAGACTCCTTCTGCCAGAAGCATATTGTCTAGTCTCATTAGCTGAGGATCGGGAGGGTCTTCCTCCTGGGCTCCTCGGATGCTCAAACCTTGGGCAGAAAAGAGAGAACAAGAGAAAACACAGTCAGTACTTCTGCATGTGCCCACCTGCCACGAGCCCTCTGTGACACCCACCTGCCCGGGGGCCATGGGCACAGTCCTGCCCCAGCATGGCCCCAGCACCCCACGGGCACAGCCCTGCCCCAGCATGGCCCCAGCACCCCACGGGCACAGCCCTGCCCCAGCCCTGCCCCAGCACCCCACGGGCACAGCCCTGCCCCAGCCCTGCCCCAGCCCTGCCCCAGCACCCCACGGGCACAGCCCTGCCCCAGCCCTGCCCCAGCACCCCACGGGCACAGCCCTGCCCCAGCCCTGCCCCAGCCCTGCCCCAGCACCCCACGGGCACAGCCCTGCCCCAGCATGGCCCCAGCACCCCTCGGGCACAGCCCTGCCCCAGCCCTGCCCCAGCACCCCACGGGCACAGCCCTGCCCCAGCCCTGCCCCAGCATGGCCCCAGCACCCCTCGGGCACAGCCCTGCCCCAGCCCTGCCCCAGCCCTGCTCCAGCACCCCACGGGCACAGCCCTGCCCCAGCATGGCCCCAGCACACCAGCCAGCCCCGTAAGATGCAGTCTGGCAGTGCCACAGGACCCTCTCTGCTCCCACACACAGCAGGAACAGTACCTGTGTAGGCTGTGCCAGATGTGCCAGCAGCACACAGCTGCCAGGCATGGACCTGGGCACCAGCAGTGTGCTCCATGCACTCAGGGGACAGCACAGGATTCCACACTGACTGTCTCAAGGTGGACACACAGTGGGACATGACCCCCCCACTGGCTAACTTTCCAACTCAACAAAGCACAAGGCATTAATCTTGTTCTAAAATACACATTTTAAACCTGTCACCTTCATTTAAAACTGTAATTCCATATAATTTCATGGGAATAATAAAAACGTCTCGTCATCTCTTTAAATGATTTCTGTTGCCTGTTCAGAGGTCCACAGGCACACGCTGATGATACCTCGCATTGTCCTGGCGTGTCCCTGAGATGGCACACACGTGTTGGGGACAGCCCAGGCCACCCATGCTGCAGCCAGGGAAGGTGGTGCCGCACCTGGGAGTGCCTGCAGCAGCAGGGCTGGTGGTGCCTGGCCAAGGGAGTGCTGCACCCACCCCTCATTCCCTCGTCTGCCTTGGCACAGCTCCTGGCCCGCAGTGCTGTAACACAGGGGTGATTTTCTTGGTGAGTTGTTCCCCTGTTTGTCACTCTCCTCCTCTGCTCTGCTGTCAGATTGTTCAATAACATCCTGGTTTTAATCCACTCAAGCTTTCCTTCCCTTCTCATCAATGATTTCTGCTGTTGTTTTTCCTTTTAGCTTCTGGACCCTTTCTCAGTCTGTGTTTACTGTGCTCTATTCCAGCTGTTATTCCTCAGCTGCATTTCTGCTTTCACTACAGAACCCATCTCCCTCCCACTATCCCATCACAGTCCCACTCTGCTCCCAAATGCAGATGCCTAGCAAATCCTGCAGCAAAATAATTTGGTACAATTGCAGTGATTTCTGCATCATGTACTTCCATCAGCAGGCCAAAGCGAGGGCTTTGTACACCCAGGCTCAAACCAATATTGCAAAGCCCCAGCCCCTGCCCATGAACCTGACTCAGTGAGCGAGCAGCCCCCAAGGTTTAGCAGCAGGAGCTGAGGCTGCACTGAGGCGCAGGGGCTGCCCAGGGCCTGGAGCACAGGAGGGAGCTCGGCCATGGGGACGGTGACAAAGGCACTCAGGTGTCTGGCACGCAAGGCAGCGTGCTCGGGGGCTGGTGGCACAGGGGTGGCACTCTGTGTTCATCCCACACGTGCTCCCATGTCCAGAGCATCCCATCCGGAGCGCAGGAGCCCGCGGACACCCACAGGCAGAGGGATGACAGAGTGTGTGTGGGGACACAACATTTATCCTGCCCCTCAGTGAGACACATCATTCATTTGAATGGCAAAGCCACGAGTTGATTAGCTAATTCTAACAAGAATTAAGCTGTGTGTTAATTCGGAGCTTTCCTTATGAACTATATGAAGCAGATCAGCACA
>NC_080652.1:11399578-11499578 GCF_027579445.1 Ammospiza nelsoni | reverse complement strand
GAAGCAATACTTACTTAAAGGGCAGAAACTATGTGGGATTCCCAGCACAGACACCCAGAACACCACACTGTAAATCCCTACCTTTTTGTTTCAGAGTGACAGAGAAATGACTATTTTAGCTGCCTGTATGATGGTGAAATGCACTCCAGCAAGGCCCCTGCCCAGCCCTGCAGATTGGATTACCTGCACAGAGGACCTGGAAGCTGCTAGGAACAGCCCTTCCCTGAGCCAGTCCTTCAGGTGGCAGAGGTAGAGATGTCAGCTTTGATTTGAGCTAACAGAAAGGAATCTTTGGATGGAAAAGCTCCAGGACCTTTGAATTAAATGAAAGACCAGAACACTCCACAGAATGTCTGCAATAACAGTCTCTACAGAAAATTATGAGGAACTACATAAATCCACCCTCTTCCTCTTCACATAGGCTCATTAAAGCAGTACTGACTCTCTGGGCAGCTATAATTCTGCTGAGTGATACCCTGGAATCACCCTGTCAATACCCAGTGGTGTGCTGCCTCTCCAACTATCTGTGCCCCTAATATTCCTCTCTTTGATGGGATTTGCTGACCTTTAATCTGATGCTAGTTTACTCTCATCACTGAAGTGCAAGTCAGAGAGCAATAAAACGGCAACCTCACTGATTCAAAAGGGAGAGCTAAAGCGCCACTAACTGTGAATCTAACCTTTCAGAATGGCTCTGCCTTAAAAGGGGAAACATGAACTGCAAGGCAGCTAAAACAAACAATACCTAATGCTGACTGCAAGATTTATTGCAGTCCTCTTTGCATGAGCATGAGATCGGAATTCCAGTGCTGCAGACTGAGCAAGAGGAGAGGGCCAGCCCGTGCAGGTGGAGCAGGGCACCCCAAAGTCCTTTCCCCGCGGCCCAGGCAGCGCTGGCACTGCCCCAGGCACGGGGAGCGATGGGGACACGGCAGTGCCCGAGCCTGACCCGGCCCCACACGGGCAGAGGGAGCCCGGGCAGCACAGGGAGGTGGCAGGTGTGACCCGTGCCTGTGGTGCAAGGGGGCTGCAAGGGTGTGCAGCTGTGCACGGCCGTCCTCTCGCAGGGCACTCAGCGCTGCAGCACCCAGGGGCGGCTGCAGGCCCCGCCGCAGGCCTCACTGCCACACGGAGCCCAGCCCAGCCCTCACAGCCCACGCCACTGCAAAGCGCCCAGACACTCACCGTGACCTCAGCCAGGAGCAGAACCACGGGGAATGGGACCTCGTGCTGCCGGAGGGGGCACAGGGCATGGCTGCCCCAGGGAGGGTGCCTGGGCACGGGGCAAAAGGGCAGTGACCAGAGGGGACGGGCAGCAGCTGATCCCGACTGACCCCCAAGGGGTGTCTGAGCAGGCACTGCGCAGCACATGTCTGTTGTACAAAGGAAATCAAGTGGAAATAAAGGTTCTCCAAATGCTGGCGACTCCTGGCCACTAGGGCAGGTGCAGGAGTGAGGCCGGGCACCGTGGTGGCCACACTGAGCCACCACCCTCACAGGGCTCCCTCCCAGTGACCAGTGGCCACCACTGCCCTCACAGGGCTCCCTCCCAGTGACCAGTGGCCACCACCACTGCCCTCACAGGGCTCCCTCCCAGTGACCAGTGGCCACCACTGCCCTCACAGGGCTCCCTCCCAGTGACCGTGCCCCAGGCCTGCACCTGCAGAGGGTGATGGCACCTGGGGGGAACAGCCAGGACCCCAGGGCTGTCCCAGGCAGGGCAGGGTGTGCACAAAGCAAGCAAATAACAGAGACAATTCTCACACCTTGTGTACACACAGATCAACACAAAACACATTGAAGTCACAGCATAAAGTAAAAGAGAAATTATTGCATAACAAATTTTTCCCTGGCTCTCTAGGGAAAATAAAGACTGACAGCTTTGGGTTTAACAGGTGTTGCTAGAAGATGAGCTACTTATTAATACTGCTAGGAAGGAAAAGCATGATAAAAACTATAATGTGATTAATTATTTATGTTTACGAGCAGGATTTTTAAGAGTTGCAGTCTGTCATGCAAATCGCTCGGTCTGGTTGGACTTGCAGCCGCAGCCCAGAACGTGCCTGAGGGCTGTGCCCACTCAGGAGGTGACTGCCAGGCACGGTGGGCAGCAGAGCCCGGGCCCAGCACGGCCGGAGCGGGCACGGGCTCAACCGGGGCTCCCCATCACACAGAGCTGGGGAATCCTGGAGCAATTCCCTGTGGGCAAACCCATGGAGGAGTGCAGGCGAGAGAGAGAGAGGTCCCAGTGCCCCTGCAGCCCGGAGGCACCGCTGGCACAGCTGGGCACCGCTGGCACCGCTGGGCACCGCTGGGCACTGCTGGGCACCGCTGGGCATTACTGGGCACTGCTGGCACCGCTGGGCACCACTGGCACCGCTGGCACCACTGGGCACCACTGGCACCACTAGGCACCACTGGCACCGCTGATCACCGCTGGCACCACTCGGCACCACTGGGCACCGCTGGGCACTGCTGGCACCGCTGGCACCGCTGGCACTGCTGGCCATCGCTGGCCATCGCTGGGCACCGCTGGCACCGCTGGGCACTGCTGGGCACCGCTGCCCAGCCGGGCAGTGACCCACGCCCCGCACCGGGTCCCGCACTCCGCGCTGCACCCGCAAAGTCGCCAAAGCAGCGGCGGATTTGCATAGAGCAATTACTGTTCAAACACCCACCCCGCTCTTCTGAAAAGAAAATTGGACACGAACATTTGCAGGAACTCACAAAGACAGACTTTGTCAGACCTAACAGGGCTGATAAGGGGAGAGCTTTTACAAGGGACACCGAGAGATGCATCAGTTGAGTGCGAGGCTGAATACAAAACAGTATTAGTGTAAAAAAGAACAAAGAAAAGGCCTGCTCTGCGTAAGAACTGGTAATACATTAAAAATTTAAAACCTGGCACGACAAATCTGGATACTCCCTGCAGAAGACAACTGATATTAATGAACAGGCCTGTGCATTCATTGTCTGGGATCCCAGAGGAAAAAAATAATGCTGGTTACACTGAATTTTTTAAAGAGAAATTCTTCCCTGCACAAACAGCTTCTCCGCTAAATCACCAACCTACTACTGGCAGTTTTAACCACCTAAAACCATTCAACTGCCCAAGCGGCACACTCACCTGAAGGTCCCCCATTTCTTCACGTAATTCCTCGGCATGAGATTCAGTCAGAGCCTGGCTGCCCCACCAGCCCTGATTTCCTCGGGAAGAAGTGCTCAGGCGTGGCCCCACACCCTCCCATCCCCAGGGAAAGCAGCACCCTCGGCACAAAGAGGAGTTGGGTTCCTGGACCATTGGAGCTGGCAGCACTCAGGGAGGGTGAAGGGAACGACACGAGGGGCTCCCTGCACTGCACAGACCCCCAGGTCCTGGACATGGGCTCCTGGAGCACCCAGCTGGAATCGGCTTGGCATCCCTTCCACAGCCAAGCAGGAACAACCACAAAGATGGGAAATGCCAAGCATGGCACAGGCTTGTCCACTGGTAGACACAGCACTGGCACTTGCCCAGCAGGGACACAGAGCAGGACAAGTGCCCAGCCCTGGTCAGCACTGTCACTCAGCTGGCACACAGAATGTGAAAGCCTCTGTGGGAAACCGCTCCAAGTTCTGTCCTAAGATCTGGGCAGCCACAGAGCCCATCAGCTCCACAAAATGTGTTGTGGAAAGAGGAAACACCACCCACAGGGCCAGACAGAGAGAGGAATACATTTGGGAAGAAGGAGCTGGGCAAAGCAACCCAGGGACCAAGCCCAAGGCTGCACAAGGGGCTCAGCCCTCGGCCACGCTGCTCCCAGCTTCCCAAGGGCTGTCCTGGGCTCAGCCTCCGCTGTCCCTTCCCCAGACCTGTACGGGCCCTCGGTGGCGGGGCTTTGGGAGCACCCCAGAGCGCAGTGCCAATGGCGGGGCTTTGGGAGCACCCCCAGAGCGCAGTGCCAAGGGCAGGGCTTTGGGAGCACCCTCACAGGGCAGTGCCAATGGCGGGGCTTTGGGAGCACCCTCACAGGGCAGTGCCAATGGCGGGGCTTTGGGAGCACCCCCAGAGCGCAGTGCCAAGGGCAGGGCTTTGGGAGCACCCTCACAGGGCAGTGCCAAGGGCAGGGCTTTGGGAGCACCCCCAGAGCGCAGGGCCACTCCTGGGGCACATCCCGGCCCCGCACGGCCCCGCACGGCCCCTGGCTGCCCCGGCAGGCGCAGAGCGGTGTCCCAGCCGCACAGCCGAGCGCACGGCCCAAGCCGGGCCCGTTGTCACCGCCGTGTCCCGGTGCCAGCGCACCTGCCCGCACAGCACAGTGCCCGGGGACACGCTGCCCACAGCCGCCGCTCCAGCAGGGTCACCCGCGCTGCGCGCAATTATGCCGGGGTGAGCCGTGGCAGAGGGAACGCCTCAAGTTTTAAACTGTCATTAGAATACCGTGGCCTGGTTTTAACAATGCAACAGCGCTTCTAATGATCTTTAAGGTAATTCGCTATTCAGACCCGGAGCAAAAGATGCAAATGTACCACTGAAAGCTCCTTATTAAATACCCACAGGCTACAGTTCTGTACAATAAGTGGTCCAGGTCTTTTTAGAACATCCTAATTAGATGAACATAGATGCAGAAAAATGCAAAACCAGGTCATGCAGCAAAAATGTTGGGGGGGATAAAAAAGCTGCCAAACAACCCCCCTCCAAGCCCCTCATTAAACACCCTCCCCCACCCCACAGCCTTCATTAAAGCCTCACATGTGATGAAGAGGAGCCAAAGGCTCCCAGCCCACCATCGCCCCCAAAACAGAGGTGCCCGATATTGTTAAAGTTAAGTTTTCAGTTTATTGCCAGGGATATGTCTAAGTGATGATATAAATAATACTATGAATAATACATTAAGCGAAAAACCCAATCTGAAATTAAATTCGCCTTGGGTTATCTTCCTTTTTCCTATATACATATGGAATTATTATGCACTAGGGGAAAAAAAAAGAGCACATATCAAGGTAACACTTTTTCCCCCTTTGAAAGTAGCAAGAATCACCACCCCTAAATAGCTGCTGCCTTGCACAGAGACATCAGGCAGCACTTCCCTTCCCCCTGGAATCAGGGGAGAAGCTGGGAGATGTTCAGGGCTGATTGGAAGGGTCCTTTGGCACAACTCCAGCAGAGCTGCTGGCTCTGCCCCAGCGTGGCTGCATGCACAGGAACCTGCAGCACCACGTGCAGGTGCACTAAGGGCCCCCAGACCCTCCTGCCAGCCTCACTGGGGCCATTTACCCTCAGTGCTGGGAGCTACACTCACATTTATCTCTCTTTATGTCTCCAGTTTAGCTCAGACGAGCACCAGACCTTTACTCACTGGTTTAGCATTTAGCACTGACCTTGCTGTGATTTCCAAACATTCCCAGCATGACCAGAATAGCAGAACAGGAATAATCCAGACTCATGGCTGGTGAACTCCAAAACATATTGGGATCCCTGACAAAGGAGGGGAGAGCTAAGCAGGAGCTGGGCAGTGAGCTGCACTGTGCACTGCACTGTGCACTGAGGTCTCTGCCCCAGCTCTGTCCCAAAACTGCTGTGGGATTTCAGACAAACCACTTGCTCTCCCTGTGCCCCAGTTTCTTCAGAAGGTAAGACTGTGGTACTCAGGTCACAGCACAAAGTCCTGAGGAGTCTTGACTAAAGAGCACTAGAACTGAAGACCCCAAAAACATACTGGCAGCCATTTGCCACCAACCCCAGGCACCAGTGCAGTCAGTCCTCACACCTCATCCCAAAACCAGGCAATGGATACAAACTGGGGATCTTCTGAACGAGCAGCTTCATCTGCAGGTCCCTCGGTGACCCTGCATGGCACCAGGGACGTGCAGCCTTTGCCAGCTGCTGCTGGAGCTCTCCAAACTCCAGGGCACTGATGCAAATTACGGTGAATCACAGATTGGTTTTGTCACGTGAACATCAGTTCAAAGGCAGCCAACTGGGACCAAAAAAGCTCATTTCCTGAGTTCTCCAGGAGTGAAAATTTGGGCAAGTGATTACAGAGTCTGGGAGATGCAGGAAGGGCATGGTGCTCTGCCCTTCCAAAGCACTTCCACCCAGCCAAGCACTGACAACCCGGTCACCAGCAGGGATATCCACATCCATTCTGTTTCCATAGGTGTTTCCTTAACACCAGTGCAAGTGTTCGGTGCCAACACATGCCAGCTTTTCCTGCCCTCCCTGGCTCTGCCCTATGGACAGCTGGAGCCTGGGGCAGAGGCTGTGCCCCTAGCACAACAGCCCTGCTGGGAATGGGCAGCGTCTTGGCTCTCCTCTCCCATCCCTGAGCTTCGCCTGCGAGCGACGCCAGGCAAGACATGGTTAATGCACTAATTACCATAATTAAGAGTTGCCAATTTAATTATAGCTGAGAATATTAATGCTGTAACATTTGTTGGAGTGCAGAAAACAAACCTTTAATGCACAGACTTTGTTCGCAAACATCTAATGGAGCCCTCCTCCACTTCGCTTGGTGCTTCAGCGCTGACACAACAGTGATAGGTTCAGATTGAAGAACTTGTCAGCAATCAGGCAGGAGGAGGCTAATTAGCTGGCAGGTTAATGAGTGTGATGGCTCTTGACAGCATTTTGTTACAGCCTCTACTGTATTTAAACAATAAATGATTATTACTTAAACACCACAGAGATAGTCTTATTAGGAGAGCTAGACCATGTATTTATTTTCATAAAAATGAAATTAATTCTGTAGCGTAAAGAATAAAATGTAAAATTTTGGCTGATTATATCTCACCTCTGAATAACCTCCAGGGTATCTTATCAGAGGAGGAGAGAGCAGGGTTGAATGCCCTTCATTGTGAATGTGCTCCCCAGGAGAAGGCATCCTGTGCCAGCTCCACGGGGTGGGAGCCGGGGTGGCAATGGCCTGTGAGCCATTCCCAGAGCTGTCACACTGCCAGCCCCGACCAAACACACCGAGCACATCCCTCCTCATGTCACCCCTGGGTGAGGGGCCTGCCAGCCTTTGCCAACCCCCCAGTCCCCAAGCCCACACCAGGCTCTGAATTTTTCTTCCTTTGTCAACTGGGATTTGGAAACAGGTGGTGAAGTAGAGGAATGGCTCTGTGGAGAGATTAACCCATTTCTCCGTCCAGTTAAGGGGGAAAGGGGACATTTTACTGCACTCCTGTCATCCATAAACATAATGAGAGTGAGAAAGAAGGTGTCTGCATCCAAAAAAATCCAAAAGCACAGAAATACACTGCCTTTCCTGCAGAAAAGGCAGGTGGAGAGGAGCCCCTGGCTACAGTCTGAACTGTATTTACAGGACAGGCAATTGCAAATACGTGTCCAGAAAAACCTTATCTGAAGAGAATTAAATTGAATCTTTGGCTGTGTAATAATAAGGGAGGGTTATTTCAATTTAATATTTACTGTTCCCTAGGAATTTGTACATAAACATGGAAGAAACAAAAGGCCTCACCTGCTGAGACTAATACCATTTTCGAAATTATTTTTGCATACATGAAAATGATTTGTGCCCCTCAGTGCTGCTGCTGAACATGGGAATAAAACCAGAAAAGGCATTGATCTGCAATCCTGCCTCATCCATTAGACCATGGGTTACATGTTTAAGACTCAAAGCACCACGGGCTCAGTGCGTGGCCAGTGATCACCTGCACAGGTAAAGGCAGACACCCCGAGGCTCCGGGGCACTCCCAGTGCCGCAGGACCAGCAGCACAGCGAGCCCCACTCACGTTCCCGGGGATAAATCCCATCCCTGGGGAGTCCCTGGGCTCTGAGCCACATCCCAGCGCCCCCAGCACCACCAGCACCCACGGGAGCTCACCTGCGGGCCAGCCGCAGCACGCTGAGCCCCAGGAGTGTAAAGTCAGGCCAGTTCCAGACCGAACCTGCATCCCCAGGCTGCGCCAAACACGCTCTTTCCTCCCAGCCCTGCAGGGCAAAGGATCACACTGCGCTACGAAACACGATGGGTGTGTGAATATACAGAACTCAGCAGCAACACCAAACTTCCCTACAAAGCTCTTGAACACCTCAGCTCGAAACGGCTCATCCAAATTTTATTTTTTGACATTAAAATATTAATAGCATTTGATGGAGCAATTTTAACCCAATGCCATCCTGGGAAGAGCTGGCAGCTGGCAAAAATCACCAGGCTCTCTAGCTGTTTAAATGAGAATATTCTTCAGTCTGAAAAATTATTTATAGAGGGTTTTTTTACTACCCTTGTATACTGCAATGTTATTTCCTTTCCCACACACTAGCAAAGTCCATTTTCACAACTGCTATAAAGCGGCATGTTCACAGCTAGTAAAACAACTCAATAAATAGCCTCGCGAAGCTATAGCTGTCTCATATCCTTTCCTCAATAAAAACAGAGGTGAACTGCTTATTTTCAGCAGCACACTATAAGAAGACAGAAGCATTATGACTGCTCATACATTCTGACTATCATTTGCCACAAGCTATATCTGTCAGCATTAAATAAAGCTGCATTATAAATGTAAACAAAACACCCACATCTACCAAATGAGCTGTCCGCCATGGCTGCAGGCAGGAATTGAACCCGCTTATTGACTCAGCTTGCTCTTTTTATTTATTCTCCTACAAAGACATGCATTTACTTTACCCTACAAGCAGAGTGGGTTTAGGGGCGGTGACTTGTCTCCTGCACAGGCAGAAAAGGCAGGTTGGTGACAAATGCAGATCTTAATGGGAACACCATTAGGTGGGCAAACATTGAACTATTATTGAAAAACTGATTTATTTTAAAAGGTTATCCTAGACCAAAACACTACATCATAAATAATTTGCAGGATCAGTCAAGTGAATTTATACTTATGATTTTTTTTAAAAAGGTAATTCATTGCAATCAAATAATAATGCCAGTTGGAGAGGAATTACACTCAAATATCAACTGCTCAGAATTTACAGTCTGAAGAGGTTAAAAGGTGCTTGGCTCTACAGCAGCAGAGAGCAGGCTGCTCCTCTGACAGAGGTTATACATCTCTCTAGACTAGAAAAAACTTCTGTCCCTGTCAGACAAAATTCACCTTTGCCAAGCCCAGAGCGGGCACTGACAGCCCCCGGGCCAGCACAGGGGGACACCAGGCATGTCCCCAGTGGGCACACTCCTGCCTCCAGCCCCTCCACCCCGAGGACACCCTCCCGGTTTGGGGCATCTGCCGTGGGACAGCGGGACCGGGACCCGCAGAGCCGCCGGTGCGCTCGGAACTGCGCCAGGGAACACGAGGGCTGTAAAAATACCGCGTTCCCCAATTAATAATTGCAATCAATTATTTACATGGATACACTTCTACAAGGAAGGGAGAATAATTATAAATAATGCATTGGATAGGAGGGAACGGAGGCTTTTTTACTACTTGCTGTAGAAGAAGGAGGTTTTGCCAGAACTGCAAACAAACACTGTGGGGCCGTTTCTGGAGTGGGACTGCAAAGAGGTCTCTGACTAGACCTCGCACTAGTGCAGACATCACCTCCATGCCAGTAAAGGAATTCCCACAGTGTTCCTGCAATCTGACACCTCTCCCTCAGACCCAAGAAAAAGCTGTGCTTGGAGACAGCTTCTCCTCTGTCAGGTGGAGCAGTTAGAGCTGCAAAGATAATCTTCCTTGGAAAACCCACCACAACTCCAGAACTATCTTTATTCTTTGTAGCTGGAACTAGCTGCCATGTGGGAGGGTGCTGAGATGCCCAGCACCACCAGGTGCCCTGCCCAAGCAGCAGGAGCTTCCTTCCCCTGCCACGCTGCTGGGTGCTGAGCCCTCCTAGAGGTGGGAGCGGTGCCCAGCACAGCCAAAGCCCGGTGAGGCTGCTGGCACAGAGCAGGACCACTCGCACTGCTGGTCTGGCTCCACGTAAAGCACGTCTGGAACCTGGGTCTCTAAGGTTCACAGCTGTGATGTGATACCGCTCTTTCATGTGACATTGCCCTTCAATGTGATATTGCTCTTCCCTTTCTCTCCACAACAAGGCAGAGAAACCCAAAGGTGACATCAAAACAGGTAGAGTGAAAGCCCAAGTTAAGCAATTGGATGAAGCTGGCACATCCCCTCATGAATGGACAGGAATAGGTGTTCCTCTGTTTCACATCATCCATTCTTCCAGAGGGAGATATCAAATATTCCTGCTTTTCCCTTTGAAGATAAGCTTGCTAACACGAAATCATCAGGCAGCTCAGAGCAGCTGTCCATGGGGTTGCTGCATCAGTGTTTATGATGTTTACAGAGAAAAAGAAAATCCGTGTAAGGAGTAGCAAAGAGTAATTAATGTATTGTAGTGTGTAATTTCCACTTCCTACCTCCATTTAAATCAAATCAAGTTTGGCAGTGCCAGAGTAAATCAAGGGGCAGCCACCAGGGAGAGGGGATCGGCAGAGGCATTAGAGCCACATCCAAACCCGTGCCTCACCCAAGCTCCCACTATTATTACTTGTGCAAAGCAAATATTCAGCCTCCAACCCTAAATCATTTCAATTCCTATTTCCAAGTATAATTTAATCTTTTTCAGCGACACTTGATGCTTACTTCATCACAGCATAATGACAGATTAAAAAGTTGTTGAATTAAATATTAAAGAGGACTTCAGGCAGTTCTGCATTTTTAAGGAATAACACAGATTGGAGATGAAATGAGAAGCCCAAATGCATATTTTATTCCAAAAGGAAAGAATACATATATTTTTCCTCCAGGCCACCTACTTTGTAATAAAACATAGGGCAGGTTTTTATTTAGTGGATAAAAGCATGATATAGTATTATAGGATTCATATCGCTGTAAACTGGTACCGTGCCATGGTGTCAAAGCCAATGACACCGCGAGATCAAACACAGCCCTTTGTTAAATATCTACATGTATCTGTGCTGCTCAGCTGTACTGGATATAACTCCATATAGCCATTCACAATATTTTCATTAGACTACCTAAGCACAATTTATTGACTCTCAGATGTGAAAGTTTATCTTGTGATGACACTTCCTGCATGACATCAAAGCACGGAATGCAAAGCATAATTTAAACTATTATTGAAATATAAATCATTCCGAGGAAAATTTTGTCAGCATATGAATAAAAATAGTCACTTATTTAAAGCATAGTTTAAAGTGTCTGGAAGTCTTGTAGATAAACAGAGATGACAACAAGTTTTGAACTTGAAAAGAAACCTCCACATTTTGATGAAAATTGCCCCAAACTATTGCATCACAATATAATATTGAGAGATTAATCTTTTGTACAAAAGGATCAAGGTTCTCACCTTTAATTTTTTACATATGTATTAATATTTCTCCTCATCTTTATAGATGGTTGTCTCTGTATGGGTCACACATTTTGCATTCACTCTACAACAAGCATGATGTCCACATGCACAGAGAGGCAGGAGGAAGATCTGGAGAGGTTTTTGATGGCTGTGAACATGGCGAGATCAAAGTGGCACTGGGATTTTCATGAAACCCTCAGTTCCACTTTACTCAGTGCCATGTTCAGTTAATATTTTCACATGTGTGCAGTTTCCCATCCCTGATTTGTGGGATAACCAAGGGAGTCTGGCATGTCCGGGTGGGTCTGGGCCAGGGGCAGGCGATGGAAGGCCCCCGGTGTCACCCATTTGCTCTGGGCAAGCCAGAGGGCAAAACAAAGCGACCCACCTCATCTGGGCACCACGAGGAGCGATCCTGCTGCACAGCTAAAGCACGGGACGCTGCAAACAGACAGCATGTCCCTGTCAATCACAAATTAAAAGATCCCTGCTGCTCTCCGGCAGAGCCTGGCCCTGCAGTGCCACAGAGCCCCCTCAGCCGGACCCCGGCAGGTAGGCCCTGGCACCCGCCCTGCCATGCCGCTGCGGGGCCCCGGGCACGGCTCGGGGCTGGGGCCGGGCACGGCTCGGTGCTGGCCCCGGGCACGGCTCGGTGCTGGCCCTGGGCACGGCTCGATGCTGGGGCCGGGCACGGCTCGGTGCTGGGGCCGGGCACGGCTCGGTGCTGGTCCCGGGCACGGCTCGGTGCTGGCCCCGGGCAGAGGCCCGGCCCGTCCCCGCCCGGGGCAGCGGCCGGGGCTCGGGGCAGCGCCCACCGCCCCGTGCGGGGCACCGGAGGGCAGCCGGGGCTCCCGGCCGGGCCTGGCCGCAGCCTCCCCGCCGGGCAGGGCCTCCGCGGTCCCGATTAGAGGGATATTATTAATTATTAGTGCCGTTATTAATACCGGAGGAATCGCGGCTGTGTCTTTGTGAGCGCACCCACTCTGCCGGGGAGTCATTAAGCCGCAGAACAATACGGCGGCGAGCGACAAGAGCAAAGCCATTGTTCCCTGCCAGCCTCGCGGCCTGCGCCCATGTAAATGAACTTAATGCTCTTCATTCAGGCGCACTCGGAGGGTTCTCATTTACTGCCTCTCTCTCTGTGACAGCATTTTCTCACCAGCCCTGACTGCATAATTAATGCAAATGCAGCCTTAGTGTCATGAGCCGGGCTCCTTTGGTTTACTTTGGTACGACACTTACAGAGGAATATTAACTAGAGAAAGCAGCATCACAACAGGGGTGGAAAATCAGCCTGTCAGGGACTCATTCCAAATGCCACGGAAAGGAGAGCGCCTTCAAGATTGTTTCATCAAGGTGATTGAGAACAAAAACTACTGAGGAAAATTCGAGCTTACATTTATGAGCTTCTGCACATACATTATTTATATCACCTGAACCTATAGGAACGTTATTTCCAAGCACATATTCATACAAAGACACGGGAATTACATGTGCTCACGCAGGCTGTGCGGGGCCAGGTGAGGAGCAGCACGCCCGGGCAGCTCCGAGTGCGTGTCCCCGCTCCAGGGCCGCAGCCAAGGATTTATCCCCGCACAGCTCCACACATGCTCGCTCCTCAAAAAGGTCACTGAGCTGCGTACCCGATATAGCCTTTGCAGGGATAATCCTGCATTTTAATCCTGCCTGTTCCAATCAAAATTGGCTCTGTTGGTTTTTTTCTTCCCCAGTAAACCAGACAGCGTTCTGCACTAAATACACGCGAATTTAAAGCAGGAGGGCAAGATCCTGCCCTATTCTCAGCACTTTGTACCCAGCCTTGCAAGCAGCACATGCCTTTTTTCCACAACAGCCACATTAGAAATGTTTATTCAGATTAATCCTGCCTGTATTTCACTACCAGACAGAGCTCTGCCTTGTATTTTTGATCTGGAACAAAAGGAAATTCACAAGCATTATATGTTTATTTGCTTTGCTGCTACACTGAAAGTCTGTAGTTACACTGAAAAACACGCCTCTTGGTATGTTTCTTTCTGGAATTCGGGGATTTCTGCATTGTCTTTCATTATTGCCTTCTGCTCCCAGGCACACCAGCACTATTCAGACCTTCTGAGAATGCTGCTGCCCTTTACCCAGCTGCTAATACCACAGTTCACTAAAATACCCGCCAGACTCTTGCTTCCTTCTCCCCACATCATGCTAATTCAAAAAGCACAAGGATTTCAGCAGCAGTAAATATGGACCCTGGTTATCTGCTCTCCCATTTTGGAGACTCTGGGTCGCCTTTTTGATGTGTCTGTAAAGGCCAGAACCTTGAAGTCTTTTTTGTCTAGAAAGTGGAGATTTCCTGGTCATCCCCAAAACCTGTAACTTTCACAGCACAAGAATCAAAATAGTGAAATCTGTTATTTAGTGCTAAAAACTGATGACACCCGTCTGCTGAATGTGAGCAAGCTGGTTCTCCACGTGTTTACTTCCCAGTGAGCAGGCAAACCCAGCCCTGCCAGGGGACAGACACGCAACTGCTCTGGGTCAGCTCCAGCCCGGTGCCCCCGTCCTGTGTCCCACGTGCCTTTGGACTGAGTGCAGCACAGCCACAGTGCCTTTGTCTGGGATTTGTGCCCAAAATGAGGGCAGCCACCCCGAAGGGACCCTGTGAAGGAGCTCTGTGAGAGGAGGCTCCGCAGCACAAGGCGAGCCCCTGGGTGCGGGCTGCGAGCATCACCCACCTCTGCTGTGCGGCAGGACACGGCTGGTCACCAGCAGAAAGGTCCCCTTGGTGCTGCTTTTCCTGCCTGCAGTCCCTCCAAGCCTAAGGCCTTCTGCACGGCCAGGCCTTCGACTCCTCCTTGCTTTGCTGCCACGAGGGCAGTTCCAGCAGCTGTGCCCCTGCCCCGGGCAGGAGCAGGAGCAGCATCCCCCTGCCCCAGGGTCAGGTGTGGGCCACGGACAGCCTGACACCTCCCTGCCAGCCGAGGCCCTCACCACTTTAACTGAATATACAATAACTGAAAAGAATACCTTTATCCCTCTAATATCACATAGTACTGAATGGATCAAACGAACATGCCAGTCAAACGGTTTATTTTAGACAGGAAACAGCCCCACAGACCATTATTACAAATTAAAGGTATTATATTGAAGTCATTTTTAATCCCTTATAAATGAATAACCCTTCTACCAACATTAAATCATTTTCTTCTGCACAAGTAACATTTCCTTTCGGCAGCGCAGGATCTATTCCCCTGCAGACCAGGAGCTATCCTTCCGTCAGAGCCGGCGGCGGCTGATTACACCGCACCAGGACTCATAAAATTCCCACAGAACTGGCACCGGTGTCTTCCCAGGGCAGCGCTGCCTTCTCGCATCCATAAGCAATAATGCCACTTTATTCTCGGTAATCAGCACGCAGATGATTATTTAGACGCAGCCTCATAATCCTCCTCGCAGCAGCTACGGAAGATCTGGATCTGAAATCTGCAGCCGAGGAATTCCCCTCCTGCACGCAGGGACAGGAGCAGAGCCCCTTCCGCAGCTCGGGGCCGGCACTGGGCTCGTTCACGTTCGGCAGCTGGACAGAAGGTGGAACGGGAGTCTGGGAGGGGAGCGAGTTCAGACAACTTCGAGAGGAACCGCACCACGTCCGTTCGGCACGGCTCTAATAGGGCATCAATATTGTCATTTAAACTTGGGATCAGTACACAAATGTGCTATAAATGGGAAAATCCCTTGTGATACTGGTGTGAAACACGCAGCTCATTGATTTTGTTCTTGATGGTCGGCTATTAAAGCGGCGAACACGCTGACCTTGTGTGCACAGGCAGACAGTGTGCATGCAACATAAAGTTGAAAAACAGCTTTAAAATGACTGTTTAAAACTGCAGACTGCAAACCTTCAAATACAGACAGGCATTCCATAGTTTATTTTAAATTGGCATCCGCAATTTAACAAGCTATTGCAACAAAGGATTAGCATAGCATGTGCTTTTCCTTAGCCATCAATTATGACATGGGGAATGCAGGGCACAACTTCAGTGTCAGATTACAACGTGCTGCACAAACCCACTCACGCCTCTTTGCTCTGCAATTCCCACCTCGCAGCAGCCAGGCCGCAACACTTCCCCAGCATCATCCCGAACCTCCATGGACCTGCAGATTACAAGTCCTTGGCTGCTTCTCTGCCATATTTCTACCATTTAAGCAAGAAAAAACACACACTGGTATTTATGCCTATGCTCTCATTTCAAATAAAACCTCAAGTGCATCTCTTCGTTGTAGATTCCATTAGATAAATATTTTTGTTTTAAAAAATTGATTAAATATTGAATATTTCCATAGGATGAAAACTGCAATTTCCACTTAGCACGATGACATTTTCAGATGCTTGACCTGTTATTAGGCATAAAATTAACAGTTTTATCAATCTCAGATATGGGATGACTGCATGCAGATACTGAGGCGCAAAATGCACAAGCCTAAGAAGATGTGTCTATAATTTAGCAAGATTTAAAATCACACAATTTGTTGTACTTACAAAATACCTGCCTTATGAATTGAAAAAATAATAATTATACATTTTTTAAATAAGAAAGTTTTTATTATCCCCATCACATGGATGCAGAGTGGATTTCATGCAAAGATGGGGGGAGAGCTCCTGTTTTAGCTATTTTTCCTGTCCTGCTGTCCTTTTTCCTGCATTTGCCTAAAGGCTCTCAGTAAATTACACTCCAAGTAAATGACTGTAATTTACCCGTTGAATTCCCTTGTTCAGGAAAAGCACACACCACACATTCCAGTGTCTCCACAGCTCAAATTTACCATTCTCGGTGTCAAGAACAATCCACGAGCAGTAATTTGAAACTGTTTGAGCCTTCAAATAAGGGAAATTAGAAATGTTTTGAGAGCTAAGATTTTCAGTGAGGAGATAAAATCTGATAAAATCTGTAACAGTTCAATTCCTTCTCCTTTCTATTTATGAGCAGGGCATTAGCTGTTCTGCTCAGCACCGGTGCCCATCCCGCGCCGATCCTGCCCAGGAAGCGAGACTGGTAATAAACGGGAAGCGTTCTTAATGAGGGAAAAATATCTTTAAAGGCCTAACAACAAAAATAAACGCAGAGGAACGACCTTCCAGCAGAGCTGAGTGTCAGCACAGCATCGAGTCCCGATCCACCCGCAGCCAAACTCCCTCAACTCCGCCAGGAATTCCCCCCAAATTCCTGACTAGGCTTAAATTCTGCCATTTGTTATCCGGCGGCTCAACCCTGACAACAGAGCTGAGGCTGTACAGCTGGGCAAATCTCGAAATTAAAATATTCTATAAAACAGGATTTTAATTAACGTCTAGAGCGATTAAAGCAGAGAAATCCATACATGGTGGTGATGAATTACGCACGCGGCTGCGGGGAATGTTCTGGGCCCGGTGACGGATTCGCCGCCCGGGCACACGCAGCCACCTCCCCACGCCGCTCTCGCGCTCCGTAACCACAACCGCCTATTTCACTCTGTCTAAAGGCAGGTTTTCATATGGCAAAACTGTTATAAATCCTCATTATCCTAAATAAAATTACAGCACTTTAAACATTTCCAGGGAGAACATTCTCTCTTCTAAACAACTACCTTAGCGAGTAATAGGAAGCAATATGGTTGCACTTGTGTCACAGTTGGAAGTCTTTTTAAACTGTCGCCCTGCTAGCAAACCAATTCTACATATTAAAATGAATGGATTGCTTATTTCAAGGGGAAAAATCATTTATAAAATCAAGACCATTATTAAGATACTGTGACTTATTTCCACTCCAGAGTGCACGAGAAACAGATAAATGCAGCAACCTATGCAGCCTGAAATGTCTTTTTTTTTGATGCCACAATTTTCTTTTTCAAATGAGTCATCCATGCATACAAGTAAATTAAAAATTGATCTAGATTCCACATGCAAGGAGCTGAAGTTTTTACATGTTTCCATATTACAAACAAGTACAGAGCTTGCAAACATCTGGCTCCAGGCTTTTATTTCTGAAGCAGGAGGGATCTCCCTCCTGCCCCCCCGCTCAACACTGGCAGTGCCAGAGGTGAACACGCAGGGTTTGGGCTGGGTGCTGCAGCCACACCCGACCCTGCAGCAGGTCACTGATTTCTAGGGGGGAACTCACTGACCTCCTCAGGAGCTGTCATCTTACTCCAGAATAACACCCTGCTCTGGCCATATAGCCTATTTATTCAGGACCCTTTAACAGATTAGTTGTTTGGATTAAATCTAATCAGAGGTTCAGTTAACACCCCACAGCAGGTTTGGGAGCGTGCACCTTGTAGTCACTGAGTAAATTATAGGATTCCTATAATTTGATGAGAACATGTGGGCATTTTTCCACAAGCTCATAAATTACTGATTGCTTTTTGTAGGTTCCATTGATACTAATGTGTGCTTCCCTCCACGGCTCTGCCCTAGATTGTTACTGGCACAAACATTGCCACTTGGAAACCCAGTAAATTACGGAAACATGTTTAATCATGAGGTTTAAAAACTTTGCACATTAATGATGGGGAAGGCTGCAGTTCTTGAGCTGCAAACAGCCTCGCTGTGGGTTGCCCAGGGCAAAAGGCTTCCAGCACAGATTCTCTTTCCAGTACAATGGCGTGGCTGGGATTAGCACAGGAGATCCCTCAGATGGGCTTTTCCCCTGTGAGCCCTTACCCACCAGCATTTCCATTTTTGTCCTGCTTGGTCCCACTCCCCAAACCAGACAGCAGCCTCTGCACACACTGCACCTCGTGCAAACCTCATTTTAATGGAAAAGGCAGCTAATAATAAAGCAATTAGCTGCTCAACTAAGAAACTGCCAGTTTTGCTGTTGTCTTTTTTTTAATAATTGAAAATTTCTCTGTTAATTTCCAGCCATTTGTAGAATCCGTTTCCATAATTGCAAACCTGGATGGATTGTTTCTAGAAGTTGAACCATGGCTGATGCCAGCAGAACCTACGAACACATAAAAGCTTCAGTTTCTAATGTCACCATCAAGCCAAAAACAATTACACCCATTTGAATTATGGCAACCAATAAACTTAGATAATCACCATATGCAACATAACATTTTGGCACTTGAACTAAAAACTCTTGTAGACAACTATAGATTGCTGCTAATGTTGAGCGTTCTTGTCCTACCCAAGGCTGCCAATAGAAATGCCAAAGCTGCTGAATGCTGCTCATCCTCGTAATGTTGTCAGTGAATGGCACATTCACACAGCCCCCAATCCTCTCTTCCCAGGCATGGTCTTCTCCAGCTGCAGCTTAATTTCCTGTGACTTGCCTAATTACTGTAATTAAGGATTAATTGCCATTAATTATTCACACATAAGCTCATCGCAAATCATGGGGTAAATGTCTTATGAAAGCTGCCATACAAGCCATGTATAAACACACTGGGATGCTCCAGGCAGGAGAATCTATCACTCAGCCCTGAAGCAAATCTCTGTGCTTCTCTTACAAAAACAGCTATAACTCTCCGAAACTCGACAGTCTTCCCAGGTAAGCATTAGGTTACAGAGCATGTTTTCCTGTGGAAGCCACAACGGTTTTATTAGTACTATAAATGCTGTTTTATCTTTCCAACTGCTATTTTTATGTTTCCATTTTTATTCTACGGTGCTCAGTTTAGGACAAGCGTTTGCTGGAGGAGGAGCGCTGGCCGTGCAGGGCTCTGCAGTGAGACAGAGCCGTGTGCCAGGGACAGCCCGGCTGCCAGGGGAGCCCCCGTGCTCCCACAGACAGCCCCAGCCACCCCTGCCAGCCTTTGCACGCTGAGTGCTCACACACTGCGAGAGCAAACGTCCTGCCAGGCAGGGCCAGGAAAAGCCCAAAGCCCAGCAAAGATGCTGGGTCTGACAGAATCAAACTGGGAGCGGCCATGGACTGAGCCCAGCGTTACCTGCTGCCCTGGGTGTTCCTCTGCTTTGCTGTGACTGTCTGCCATCCACACCCAAAGCAACCTGAAGGGTGAAGCAGGTTTCTTTGTGAGTGCACCAAGACAACATGGGATGTCAGCAGTGTGGGCATGTGGTGCTGGCTGACCACACATGGCAACCAGAGGGGCTCCAAAGCCAGGCCCCTTCCCCAAAACAGTGCACGACTGTCAGCCTCCCAGTTCCTTCACTGCCAGGTTTGAAACTGTGCGAATGTGATTTAACAGAACGAACTGCAGTGCTGGGATGTGTTGTGCCAGGAGTCAAGGAGATCCTACATCAACGCTTGCGTTGCCACTGAAACACTGCCCCAGGAAATTTAAGTGTACGCAGGCAGAATGTTGCTCTAATTGTTATGTTAGTACCTTCTGCAGCAAATTAATGCATGAAACATTTTCATTTCGGTACATAAGTTTGTGTGTCTGAGTTAAACATTTATGTTAATGGACCTTCTGGCAGATCTGTAATGTTTCAAATACTCTTGTAGAACAGCTTTTTCTAAATACATCATTTAGCAGTTCTTTCCCCATTTTCTACCTGATCTGGGGGCATGCAGGAAGAGAAACTATTTCACAGTTTTAAAAACCTCCTGCTTGAGTAACTACAAACTCAGCTGCATTCAGGCAAGGTAGCAATTATGCCTGCACCGCCAACAGCGATGTAGGATTGTATTAAAAAAAAATTAAATAAAAGGCACACTAATAGCCAGCATATGCTGCGATCATAACGCCCTGCATCAGCACACTGTGCTCCCCAGCCAGCACGCAGCCAGCACCCATCCCACAGCCCACGGGGCACCCAGCGCTGAGCTGGATTGCGGGGCTGTGCCCGGTGCCCAGTGCCCGGCGCCCGCCCGCGCTGGCAGAGCTGCCCGGGGCCGCCCTCTCGCCCAGCACGGCTCCTGGGCACTGTCACCACTCCGGCTGCCCTAGAAACCCTGGGCTGCTCTCCATGCTGTGGCTCTGACAGGAGGGCACGCACGGGGTGTTGGGGTGGCTGCCAGGACCCTGGAGTGTGCCAGGGCACAGCGCTGTGGGGCACGGAGCGGGGAGGGCGCCCTCCGACCCTGCAGGTGCCCATCAGGCTGGGGGTGACGGGCATTTCTGTTTGCTGGGCACACGTGCCAGGACATGGCTTGGGAGGGGTGAGGGCTGCCCCAGACCCTCCCCAGCCCATGCCAAGGCCTCTCAAATGTACGAATGGGTCTCGGCCTGTCCCAGTGCCTGGGGCTGCCTGTGGCCCTTGTCCCACATGTCTGCTCACTGCTGGTGCCTCCTAAATTGGTATTTCCCTTTCTCTGGCCACCTTGTTACTGAGGCATCTGCCAAGCTCTGCCATGTCCCACTCCGTTTATGGCCTACCAGCTCCTATGACCTGGGTAATTAGGATTTATGTGTTAATTGGAGTAAATACAAAGAGGGGAGTCACAGCCATAAATTCCCAAGCGCTGTTGAGGAAGATCCTTAGCAGAGCAGGGCTGAGCCCAGCATGGCTGTGCACCCCAGTGCAGGGCACAAGGAGGAGCGGGCAGGAGAATGCCCCTGCAGCCAGTCTGCCCCAGCCTGGGGCACTACCCTGACCCCAATTCCCATCTTTCTGGGCCCTGTGGCCAAGGATGGCAAAGGCTTTCTCGGGAAGCAGGCAGGCAGTGCTGAGCAGAAGTGCACAGCAGAGCCTGCTTGGGTGTGAGTTAATGTTCCTGAAAATGCCCGGAGTAACACCAGTTTTACAGCCACAACAGCCACAGGCAGGGCCCAGGGAAGGCATACATGAGGAGAGGTCACTGCCAAAGGCCCGAGCATGGACTGCACGTGGGGATGAGCCATCCCTGTCCCTGCTGCCTGCCCAGCTCCACGGGGTCTGGGGGCCAGGAGCTGGCTGGGCTCTAGGATCTGGGCTCTGGTGGGCTCTGGGAGCTGGGCTCTGGGAGCTGGGCTTTGGGAGCTGGGCTTTGGGATCTGGGCTCTGGGAGCTGGGCTTTGGGAGCTGGGCTCTGGGAGCTGGGCTCTGGGAGCTGGGCTTTGGGATCTAGGCTCTGGGAGCTGGGCTCTGGGAGCTGGGCTCTGGGAGCTGGGCTTTGGGAGCTGGGCTTTGGGATCTAGGCTCTGGGAGCTGGGCTCTGGTGGGCTCTGGTGGATTCAGGCTGGGGTCTGGGAGCTGGGCTTTGGGAGCTGGGCTTTGGGATCTGGGCTCTGGGAGCTGGGCTTTGGGAGCTGGGCTCTGGGAGCTGGGCTTTGGGAGCTGGGCTCTGGGAGCTGGGCTCTGGTGGGCTCTGGTGGGCTCTGGGAGCTGGCTGCTGCTCCAGCAGGAAGGGACCCTGGAGCTGCCCAGCCTGGCACACACAGAGTAAACCAACAGCTGCTGCACCGAGGGCAGCCGGACCCGAAACCTCCCCCAGCTCCCAGCCCACTGCCCCTCGGAAAACAGTACCTGCAAAAACTGCAACCGCTCTGACAGAAGCACCATTATGCTTGAAATATGTGGCTAAATATTACACAGTAAAAGCATTTCCCCTCTTGAATTAATTACATTTCACTTCCCCCCCCTCGTACGTAAAGGCTTTCACTGTCCAGCAAAGGGGGCCTCCTCTCCCTGGCAGATATGAAATTTGGCAAGCCTCATTTATCCTGAAATTTATAATTCAACAGATATTTCTGCTAACAGTTCTTGATAACATCACAACAGAAATGCAAGTCTTAATTCCTGGGCATGGGAGGCTGAATGTAAATGTAAAAAATACTCTCTTTTTTTTTTTTTTTTTTAATTCTGCTTTTAAATCTTACACTCTGCATGGTTTCCAAATCAGTTTAAACTTTCCTGGAAACTTTTATAATAAACAGTCCTGCTCCATAATTTGATGTTTTTAAATGAAAGCATCCAAGCTAATCTATACAAATTAACAGATGTCCTCCTGAAACAGTTAGAAACAAAGAAATGCAGATGCGAACATCATCAGCATCCAAATGAGCTTATTGTAGGACCCTTTAAGGCACATCTGAGCAGAGCTCCAGCCTGTACTCTACCTTTCAACTTGCAAATGACAGTGTCACCAAACACTGTCCTTCCATCAATCAAGCTGGGTCATGAATATACAAAAGGCAGCCGAGAAGCTGGCTACCTCCTGCAGTTCAACTTGCCCTAATTATCTGGGCCTTTCTTTTTGTTCCCTGGAAGGGTGCACTCCCAGTCAGCTGCTGGGCAGCCCCGGGCTCGTCGCGGGAGGTTCCGCACGCTGACCCTCCCGCGGACAGCCAGCGCACGGGAAATGTGAGCACCAAATGTCATCTTTCTTATTCATCATTATAAAACTTCCCTCCCCTTTCAAAATACCAATCTGCTGCCATTTTCAGACCCTCCCCCGCACCCCTCCAAGCTGTCATTCCCAGCGCTCGCTGCCAGTCGAGTGAATTAGCATCCTAACTGATGTGCTGTTATTCTCCCGTGCAGCCCTCGATGCGGTAACTAATGACCTCCCCCCAGAAAACCCAGCCGGCCGCCAGCTCCGGCTGCTGCCTCCCGAGGCGGGAGAGCCGGGGCCGCCCGTGGGGACAGCTTTTCCTGGGGACACCCGAGCAAAGCGGTGCTGAGGCCGTGCTGCCGTGTGCCAGCCACGGCCCGAGCGCCGAGCCCGCAGCAGGGCAGGGCAGGGTCCGGGCCGGCCCCGGGACTGCTCTGGCTGCAGAACCCGGCTCCGTGCCACAGCAGGGCAGGCTCCGTGCCAGCCCCGGGACTGCTCTGGCTGCAGAGCCGGGCAGCGGCCGGACCGAGCGCAGCATCCCCGGCTGCCGGACCCAGCGCAGCATCCCCGGCTGCCGGACCCAGCGCAGCATCCCCAGCTGCCGGACCCAGCGCAGCATCCCCGGCTGCCGGACCCAGCGCAGTATCCCCGGCTGCCGGACCCAGCACAGCATCCCCGGCTGCCGGGCCGGACCCAGCGCAGCATCCCCGGCTGCCGGGCCGGACCCAGCACAGCATCCCCGGCTGCCGGACCGAGCGCAGCATCCCCGGCTGCCGGACCCAGCACAGCATCCCCGGCTGCCGGGCCGGACCGAGCGCAGCATCCCCGGCTGCCGGGCCGGACCGAGCGCAGCATCCCCGGCTGCCGGGCCGGACCGAGCGCAGCATCCCCTGTGCTGGCCCTGCTGCCGGGCCGGGCCCGGGGCTGCCGGGGCACCGAGACCCCCGAGCAGCCCGGGGCGCCGGGGCTGCCCCCTGTGCCCGCTGTGCCTCCTGTCACCTCTTGTCCCAGCCCCCTGTCACACCTGGCACAGCAGCCTGCCCCTGCCCCTCAGCCCTGCACTAGGAAGGGGTTCCCAGGTGTAAAAGGAATTTTGAAACTGAAAGGCAATTCATGTAAGTGAAATACTTCCATGCCTGAAATTCCCTGTAGGACTCCAGAAACTCTAGGAACATGAAGCAGGGAAGAAATCTTCAAATCCCTCTTTTGGAATTGAAATCACTTTATAGACTACCAGAGGTGGAATGAATGTGGGAGGAATTTTAATGAGTGCAGGTATTTCCTGCCTGTGAATGATCGCCACCGGGTGAGAGGAACACCCAGAGTGGACAAAGCCCTCTGACCCACCCTCCAGGCACTGCTCCCCAGCCTTGGCAACCTTGGCCACCCAGGCAGGGCTATGGCGAGCCCCACTGGGCACAGATAACCCAGCCCTGCAGGGCACCAGGATCGGCCCTCGCCAGGAGCCACGCAACATCTACAAAAGGGTCTTGTCCACAGACATGAGAGCTGTGACCCCACGGTATCTCCTCTGTCCGGGCACCAGTGGGCACTGAGCATCCCCACACAGCCCTTCTCAGAGCTGCCTGCAGAGCAGCAAAGTTAGGGAAAGTTACTCCTGGAAATGACCTTTAGAAGGACAATTTATCACACAGAAATGAAAACAAAAATAAAATCTGCATCCTTAATTTCTCTTTCCTTTCAAAGCCGGGTCTCTGACTCCACAAACTGTGTTATATATGTTTACATTTCTATAAAAGCAAGTGTTCCTTGGAGGAGCAGCGAGGTAATTCACATTTGCATCATGTGTAGCTATGATAAATAATAAATATGGAGCTGATAAATGGTACTGTGCAACTGGAAGACCTATTTTTTATTGAATGGCTGACTAAATACTCATGTAAAAGTCATAACTTGATGCTTCTTTTACCCTGGGGCTGCAGTAATTTATTGTTGTAATTTATATGCACTGCCTTGGTGAGGGGACAGTTTTAGCCCAGCCCAGGGACTGTCCTGTCCCTTTGGGTGCAGGAGGGGTCCCAGGGGTGTGCAACAATCAGAGAGGTGTGATGGGTCAAACCGAGGTGTTTGGGGTGAGATGGTGCCAGGAGAGCAGGGGAAGGCTGAGCACAGAGTCACCCCTGGCACCACGTGGAGCTGAGGGGCAGTGTCTGGTGCATGGCACATGGCCATGACAGAGCAGAGGGACTGTCCTGGCCAGGACCCCAGCACGGGGTGACCCACGGGAGGGATCTCAGCACCCCCGAATGCACACAGTGCTCTCACATCATCAGTTCATGCTCCAGACAAGCACGAACACCCCTGAGCACACACACCTGCACATCCCAGCACGTGCCCAGGTGAGAGCAGGAGTCTCACCCCCATCCCACGGCTGGCCCCCTCTCATGGGCTGGGATTTTAAGCCCGCTGGGATCAGGACATTCTGGCTGTGCCCACCCCAGGCTGGCTTCACTGACAGCCTGCAGACTGTGACTGGAGCAGGAGAAGTGAGGTCCATAAAGCAGAGAGCTGCTGCCCGGGCTGGAGACAGCAACAATAAATCCTGCTGTGTACAATGGCTCAAACTTGTCTTTAAAAAATGTCCAGAGAAAAAACTCACCCCTCCTAAAACACGAGTGGGCCCCATCGCAGCTAACAATCAACAGGATTAATTGGAGAAAGAATTTAAGAAATCTATTTCAGCAATATTGTGCCTTTGATAATTTAGAGGCAGCCATGATACCACGATTTGTACATGACAGTCATATGAAATAATAAACCTTGCTAGCTATAAACATTACCAAATTCTGACACTATTGATTTATTATGTCTAACAGTGACATCAAACCGAACAACTGACAGAAACAATGTTACAGCTTTAAGAGCAGTTTGTCAACGATTAATTCTGCCAAACGGGGTTTAGTTTTATGCTGGGACTGCTTGTCTAGCAGTTGTCAATCCAAGCAAAAATTACTACTGCCACACGTCTGCTCCCGCCAGCCCGAGGCGCCGCTCCGCTAGCCCTCATTACCCCAATCACCGCGAATACAGATGCAGGGCCAGTCCCTATTTAATATGCGTGTTAATTATGCAAATTATTAATTGGGCTGGTGCTTGAGGACTTGTGTTTATGCCCAGATTAGAGTCAATAACTGTATCACACAGCATTTTAAGCCTGACCTGTGACAGAAATAAAGCTGTGCTGAAAGCGCCGTGTTCTCCGCGGCTCTCGGGCGGCGGCGAGGCTGCGGCACCGCACGAGCACCAGGATCAGGATCCCTCCTGTTGGCACCTGCCTGGCACCGCGGCCTTGTTGGCTCCAAACACATCCTCATCACACTCCCGACCTTTGCCAGGGATTTTACAGCCATTTTCTCTTCCAGCGGGAAGGAGGGTTTGTGCTACTTCTATTGCACCGTCAATACGAAGCGTGTGATGCAATGTTATACACTGTAAATTTGTTTGATTTTTAAAAATCAAATACATTTAAAGGTGCAAAGATCAAGGGTGAAGCTACGAGGCTTTTCCAATTAAAATTTACAGCAGACAATGTTGTAAATTTTATACAGTTGTAACGCTGGCTGCAGTTGTGCTGAAATGGGAACTATTGATCAGCCTGATTTCCCAGGATACAAGAGGGGGAAACAAGGTATTGCACCAGCAGAAAAAAACTTTCATTTGTAAAGCCTTCTATTATACTTTACTGCCCTCATTTGGTTCCAGATGCATCTCTCTTAGCAGGAGAAATAAGGTCACAGCCTCTTCCCCAAAGAATTCACGAGAGCAGAGGAGGTGAAGGGGAGCTCCACAACAGCCCCACACTGCGGCTCTGCCAGCTCACCCAGCACGGAACGGGGCCAGGGGGCCAAGGGCAGTGCCACAGGGGTCACCTGAGCCCCAGGACCCACACCCAGCGTGCCCAAGGAGCCCCAAACACAGCACCAGGGCTGCGGGCCAGGAGGTGTCTCCAGCAAGGGAGAGATTTACAGACACACCCAGCCCAATTCCCAGTTGGAAGCAGAGGATGCCTGGCTGGGAAGAGGCCCCCCAGGCCAGTGGTGTGGAGGCACCCACCGGGGCCAGACCATGTGCCAGCCCTGGGTTACAGCCCCACCACTCCATGCTGGCCACGACTGCTCCTCCTCACCACAGAAACTGAGGGCAGACCCGGCAGGCAGTACTCACCCAGGTGCTGGTGCTGCCATGGGGGCTGGCCTCAGGCACGCCCAGGCACGTGGGGACACGGATCTGGCGTGGGCAGTGTCCCACGGCGCCAGGCTGCTGCCAGGGCAGCTCGTGTGGCCACGGGGGCAGCACCCTGAGGTGCCCCAGTGTCCCCCACAGAGCAGGTACCCGGTGGCATGGTCACCACCCTGGCAGGGCTGGCCTCCTCTTCTCCCTCAGCTTTTACTACGATCCATTCCACATATGGTCCATTCTCTATGGACACCACAACTGTTTTTAAGGGGAAGTCTGGCACCAACAGCACTGCTGCCTGGCCAACAGCTCTGTTAGTCCTCACTCAGAGAATTTACATATGAATCAATGCCACCTTCACACTGAAATATGATGTTCTCGTTCAGTTAGACATTTTCTGCATTTTTTGCTTCACTGCAGCCCCATGGTTGTGCCAGACCCTGGGCACTGAGGTTTCTAGGAACACTCATGCTGACTCCCATGCAAGGATGCTCCTCACCTGGGTTCCCCCACAGCCACCATCACCTTCTCCAGGACAGGGTACCCACCATGAGGTGCTGGGCACCAAAACTCATCACATCCTGCAGCAGTGCCAGGAAGAGCCATGGTCCCTGTGAGCCACTGGCTGCACCCAGCGCTGCCCGGTGAGCTAAAACCTGTGTGTCAACCTGCCTGAGAGCAAGTGAATCCAAAACACAAAAAACAAAGCCAGAGCTAAGTTAAAAGGACAAAAAAAACACACAATGGATGATCCCAATAATGGGAAAAGATAACAAAGCCCCTGGATCCCAGCATCTGGCACTAAATGCACTTCTCTGTAAACTGAATGGCGGCTCCCAAACTGCGCCAAGCATCACTCCTCTGCCAAGGCAGTAAACAGCTTTTATCAGCAATAATGATGGCATAATCCCAGCTAAAAAGGAAAGTAACATATGGCAGCAGCCCTCCAAACCCCATCCCGACAAAGTAGGGGGCATTTTTATTACAGCGTCCACTTGCAGAAAACCTGCCAGCCTCCTTCTCTCTTTTCTCCTCTTTTTTTACAGGTTATCATCTTCGCTGTTTGAGCCGAATGTGGCATTTGGGAGTTTTAAACTAATGAGTTCATTTTTCTAGGAAAAAAAAAAGAAGAAAAAACAGAGGGAGCTTCGATAGACGGGAGAGACAGGATGCCCAGAACTGAGAGGCAACACTGAGCCCAACCAGGCTGGGGAAGGGAACGTTCAGGCCTAACACAGGGATGGGAAATACACTCTGCAAAGGGCCACGCTATTTCAAATACTGCTACACAGTTTAGGCTTAAGTGTGATGCAGTGTTTGGAAAACAAACACGTGGGAAGGAATAACTCAGCCCTGACGCAATGTTTTTCTCGAATGATGTGAAATGTTATATAAGAGTACTGCTAATAGGTCAGGTGTAAAGCAGGGCAAGTTCTGTTTACAAGCTGATTTCAGAACCAAAATGAATCTAACATTATTAACCTTTTTTATGGTCGGCATCCTCATCTATACTTGCAGATGTAATATTCCCAAAACTGATTTTAAGGCCAGCTTGTCTTTATCAAGAGCAGAGTGAGACTGTGTGAAAGGCATCGGCTGGACGATGGACAGTTGGTGCCACATGGCCTCACCTTTAATTGATAGAGCAGGCACTTGTTTTCACTTCATGATTTGCTGGAATACCATCTCCAAGTAAAGAAGAGATTCCAGCCTCACTTTGGCTCTGCAATCTCATCACGCAATTATTTGAAAACATTACGATTTGCTAATTATCATGCTAATTATTTTGCCCTATACGTTTGCCATCATGTTGTACAATTAAACCCAGAGCCAAAGCTTTGTTTGCACCGCACAAACAGGGCTGTGGTTGGGAACAAGAGGGGAAAAATGGAGGAATGCACTAATATTTTTTTGACATCTTTACCTATAAATATTTTTTCAGACTGAAAAATGTATCTAATAGCCCCACTCGCTGATGTGCACTGCAGTTTACCACAGTGTCTATATTTCTGTTGTCAGTTTTACAGTATCTCCCTTCATTAAACCTATCAAGTTTTCCTTTTGATCATGCAACCAAGGCCAGAAGACAGATATCTTCCTGGAACAGAGCAGTCTGCCAAGTCTTTCACAAGCCCAGCTTTAACCTCCCTATTGATTTTCTCAACACTGCAGCCATTCATTGTTTGTGACATTTGGCTGTCGGCTCTTTAACACCCTTCAACCAAATCAATTTCATATTTTTGTCAATGCCCTGCTAGAGGATGAGCAGAATGGGAAGAGACTTAGCATGATTTAGAATGTTGATTTTCAAGAGCGGTTTTATCTGTAGTTTTTACAAGCCTTATAAAGTTAATTCAACATGTTTATTTAAGCATATGCAATAAATTGGGAAAGAAGCGCTACCAGAGTTAAGTTTCAAATGCCCCAAATCTAATTCATGGAGGAAACTAAATTATTTTATCAATGTCAGTAAAAACAAATGTGCCGCTGTCCCGCTCCCTCCAAACCCACAAGGAGGCAGGTCCCTGCCCAGCCCAGCCCCAGGGGACTGCTGGCACACAAGCACAGCTTCAATCCAAGAACCCAGTGCTGTGATGGGACTGTCACCCCAGGCCCCAGAGTGCTGATGTGGGACCTCCACGTTCAGCCCAGCCCCGTTCCTCTGCGAGGCAAACCCGTCATGCTGGCCCACACCCAGACCCGGGTGCCCTGTGGGGACTGAGGATGCTCAGCCTGGGCTTTCCTGTGTTTCCAGCCAGGGCAGAGATGTGCCAAGGCTCACACACACGGCCCCAGAGCAGCAGAAACTGTGGTGGGGATCATTTCACAGGACGTTTTCACCTGACAGACCAGCGGCATTAAATGTGGATTAGCAGCCTGGCAGCTTGAGCAGCTCCTTCGGAGCCAGGAGCTGCACGGTGTAAATATGTATTTAGGGCATTGCAGGCTCGGAGGCAGAGCTGCTGCCCGCACACCTGCATCCAGGTACTGCTGGGGGAGCACTCCCTGCCTGCCATGGCCTGAGCTGGTCTGCTGTGTGTGTCCACACACCCCTCACCCGGCTGGGGTAACCCTCACCCGGGCAGCCACGTCCAGAGAGGGCAGAAATGCTCCTGCCAAGCAGGACGAGGGACGTGTCCCCTGTCCTAGCCCAGCACAGAGGTCACAGTCCCACACACGCCCCGGCTCCTGGGGAGCAGGGACTGTCCTTGCAGCCTTCCCTCTATTTTTAACTGCTGATAAATTGGAGAGACTCTTGGTTAAACCGTGTGGGTTTCAAGGACGTGGAGGACGGTGATGGCAGCAGCTGACACTTCATTACATCAGAGATGCGAGCGGGAGGGGACTCCGGTGTCCCCAAGGTGGCCGAGGGGGTGGCCGGGGCTGTTCTCGGGGTGGCAGCCCCATGGTGCCACGGCACACACCCCAGTGCAGGGTGAGGGGCTGTGCCCCCTGGCCCAGCAGCTTTCTGTCCCCCTTCGTGGGCAGGGACAGCCCCTGCGAGGCTCCCCTGCCTCCATCCCTGGGCGGCTCAAAGCCCTGGGACAGGGGCTGGGGCTGCCAGCACCACGCCTGACTGTCTGTGGGAAAAGGCCTGATGAGAAATGAATTTGAAAAACCAATTGTAAAAAATAGTTTTAAAGTCTCTCAGCCTTGCCCCCAGGGAAGGAGGACATGGTGTGTTTAAAATACTGTGCTTAAAATAAAAAATATTCTCCATGCTGGCAACCTATTTTGCTGGGTTCCTGATATTGCTGTTTCCAAGACCACGAGTGCGCCAGACCCCCTCCTCCCCAGGGACACCACGGGACAGGAGAGCCAAGGTTAAAAATAAAGCTTTCAGCATGGTTTCCCAGCCTGGCATCCTTCCGAGGCACACTGCACCCAAATCATGCTCTGCTAAACCCCTGCTGATGGAGGGATGGGATGGGGTGGGATGGATGGGATGGGATGGGGTGGGATGGGATGGGATGGGATGGGATGGGATGGGGTGGGATGGATGGGATGGGATGGGGTGGGATGGGATGGGATGGGATGGGATGGGATGGGATGGGATGGGATGGGATGGGATGGGATGGATGGGATGGGATGGGATGGATGGGATGGGATGGGATGGGGTGGGATGGGATGGGATGGGATGGGATGGGATGGGATGGGATGGGATGGGGTGGGATGGGATGGGATGGGATGGGATGGGATGGGATGGGATGGGGTGGGATGGGATGGGATGGGGTGGGATGGGGTGGGGTGGGATGGGATGGCGTGGGACGGGATGGGATGGGATGGGTAGGTGGATTCCCACACATGGAGCCCAGAGAAGGGAGCAGGAGCACAGTGAGCAGACCAGCTGCTGCTCTGAGGCACCCAAAGCTCTCTGTCCTGCAGCTGAAGCGAGAACAGGAGCTCACATGGCTCCCAGCCCCTGGATGGCCGTGGTGCCTCCCCAGGACAGCCCAGCCCGGGGGCACAGCAGCCCCCGTGGATCCTGGCCAGGCTCTCCCAGCTCCAGGGGAGCTCAGCCTTTCCAGGCCTTTACCCTGAGCCCTGGCAGCTTCGGTGAGTGTGCTCTCACACCATTTCCCAGTGCCTGCACACCGACATCGGCCCCAGTCCCAGGGAGAAGCGCCTGCCTGGTCAAACAGCAGAGCCTGCACACACCCAGAGGGCTGGCCCGGGTCAGTGACTGTGGCTGCACAGCTGGCACAGCTGGCACAGCTGGCACAGCTGAGGGTCTGCCCCAGGCTCAGAGGGGCCTGGCTGGGGCTCAGACCCTTGGTGGTGTTTGGTCAGAGCTGCCTTTCAGTGTCAGCGTGAAGAAACGCACACAGACCTCATTCTTTTAAATCAGTGGTTTTCACAATTATAGCAAAAACCTGTCCAGTCTTCAATGGAAGAATTGAAGGATCAAATGATGAGCAAAGGGGCCCGTGAGGAGGAGCATTACCTGTCCCCAACCCCCTGACACCGCCGCTGCCCACAGCTGGGACCATTGTGCCAAAATGTCCCCGATCAGATGGGCCTCCAGGCAGGAGACAGCCTGCTCCAGCACCGGGATCAAGGAGCTCCCAAAATACCAGAAATACAATGGAAAGTGTTTTTCATGCCCAATGGAGCAGCAAAAGAGCAGCCTGAAAAATGCATTTTAATATATTTACTATCTTTTTTAGTTTTGTAGACCAGATAGGAAGAGGGAGAATTTCTTGCCACAGCCCCAGAATATTCTGCTATTCCCCTGTTGTTTTACTGTGGGATTTTTCCTACTATGCCCCAATATACTCATTTTTTCAGCGGCAGCGTGTTTGCTTTGATGATGCCTTAACCTAGAAATAGTCTGCAGTTGTTTACCCACTGGTAGAGCTTCAAATATTATATTCTCACATTTTTAAATCAGTGCAGACACCTGAGACAAAAAGTGTCCCAAAAGCTGCCTACAAGAGCTACATGCTGGTCACTCTTTCTTGTCAAGGTTGATTTATTGCCTCCTTGCTGTTCAATTTCACATTTTGTCCTCATCATATCCGTGGCTCATGATCATTCTAGGCTGACCCTTGTAGGGCAGGCAGGGAATATTGATAAAACAATTATCTGTTAGCCGTTCATTTGATTTTCCATTTCAATTACGGATTGCACGAGGCAAAAGGAAAAAGATTGCATCATTGATTTTTCTACCTTACAACAGTAAAGAGTTGCTTTGATGGTTATAAAATGAATGCAACTCAACCATGCTTTTAAAGGTCATATTTTTTGTTTTACTATATTTCTTAAAAGCCTTAATATATGCAACTGTGCGGGGGGGAATGCCCACATCATCAGCTTGGATAACCAGATACAAAGCGCACGCACACGGAGAAACACGGGTAAAACCCCTGCTCTAATGTATTTACAATAAATCTGATCTTCCCCAGCAACGCCCGCCATCGCTCGGGAGCGCCGGCCCCTCCTCGCCTGGGGCCGCGGGGCGGGGAGCCGGGCCGGGCCGGGCCGTGCCGAGCCGGGCCGTGCCGAGCCGTGCCGTGCGGGGCCGTGCTGTGCGGGGCCGTGCTGCGCGGGGAGCCGGGCCGGGCCGTGCCGAGCCGTGCCGTGCCGTGCGGGGCCGTGCTGCGCGGGGAGCCGGGCCGTGCCGTGCCGTGCCGTGCCGTGCGGGGAGCCGGGCCGGGCCGGGCCGTGCTGGGCTGTGCCGTGCCGTGCCATCCTGCCCGGGGAACCGTGCTGTGCCGTGCGGGGCTACGGCGGCGGTGCCATCCCTGCGCAGGGAGCGGCTCCGTTCAGACCCGGCCGAGCCGTGCCGAACCAGGCCGTGCCGAGCCGTGCCGTGCTGTGTCAGGCGGTTCCGGGCCGTGCCCAGCCGAGCCGTGCCGTGCCGAGCCATGCCCTGCCGTGCCGAGCCGGGCCGTGCCGTGCCGAGCCGTGCCGAACCGGGCCGCTCCGGGCCGCGCCGTGCCCAGCCGAGCCGTGCCGTGCCGAGCCGTGCCGAACCGGGCCGCTCCGGGCCGCTCCGGGCCGCGCCGTGCCGCGCAGCCATGCGGGACGGTCACGCTGCGGCGGCGGGAGCGCGGCCGGGCCCGCGGCTCCATCACGGTTCAGCGGCCGGCACCGCTCCGGGGGATTTTCACATGGCCGAGCCCCGGAGAAGTTCAGCCTTTGATCGGGGTTTAGCGTGCCTGCAGCGGCCGCCGAGCAGGAAAGGGCTCCCATTTTCTGTGTCACAGGGTGCCGGCGCTGATCTCCTCAAAGCCCCAGAGTTGCCTTCCAAGACTGGATTACGCTCAGCAATTAAGGTAATGAACTGGCTGAGGTAACAAAGCATAATGATCTCTTTTGTCCTCTGAATGCTTATGAACTCGCTCCCTCACAATAGTCTGGAATGCAGAGCTTTCTCCAACACCGGGGCTTAAAACTGTGTAAAAATGATTACTTCCATTATGCCTTCATGGCTTGACATTTTTAATTTAAACACCTGTAATATTTAAGCATACTTCTCAGAACCCAAATACCCGCTCTCAAAGAATGCTAGCTTACATTCCTGCAATATTTTGACATCTTATGAGTATTATTTTAATGCCTGAAAAGATAATGTGATGAATCCATTGCAAATATATCAAAATATGTGTATAGAGGACTGTTGCTCGCGTTTTGTTTGAAAACAATGGATTTTTCAAAACAAGGCACAACAGCTGAGCGAGCAGTCAGCGTTTCATCAGGCACTCTGTCGTGTCAATAAGGAACCACATTGTCTGGGCATATGTGCAAATGCAACACAACTTTTGCTCCAAACCAGCCCTTTTCTGAGATATCAAACCCTGCCGTGTTCACTGCCACCCCTCCCAGCACAGGGTGTTTTGATGCAGCTATTTCACTTTTTAAAAGCATTTACTTAAGGTTTTATTTATTTATTTTGAAACATCTGGCTACTACTTTTACATTTTTCTCAAATTTTTTGCATGATATAAACCTTCTGCACTGCAGAATCTGCTGCACTCTGATCTTTCATCTTAACACATTTCCAGCCCCAAATTTCACTTCAATCTCACCTCATCTCTCCATACTACATTAACCCCTGGCAATTGCCTTCCAAATGACCCCATTAAGCTGTAATTGCCTCAGCAGGCCTGCACTTTCGCTTGTAATTCTGTACCTCTCATCTCCCAGACGTTCTCTCAGCATCATTTCGTGTTCTGGCTCCCTTCACTGAGCTCAGCTTATGACCTCGCTGCACCATGGCCGAAATGACTACTAAAAGCATAACAGAGACGGAATTCCATTACTTATTTTTAAAAGTTCTCTGGTGCCCTAATGTAATATTCTTTGGGGATTGTTGTCAAGGATACCAAGCACCAGCCATTAAAACCTTTTGTTTCCCAAGGCATTCCGTCTTTTATTAATAAATAAAGATAAAGAGAAGCTCATCCACCCTCCGCCAAGCCAGGGTGTGTTTGCGATGCTCTGCTCGGGCTCCAAGGCTCGCTGTGCCCCCGGCCGGTGCCCGGAGCAGGGGAGGGCAGGCTGGCAGCTCTGCCCAGCTCCGGGGCTGCCTGCACGGAGAAATTAAACCATTGCACATGATGCTGCGGGAGCAGCTCAGCACAGCAACGCTGCCTTTAGCATATGCTGCCGCCGTACCCGCGATGGAAATGAGAGCCGAGGTCCGAGCAGCCTTTTGTGGCCACCACGGCGAGGAGGAGGAAAACTCACACTGTCATACCCCACTGTCAGGGCTAACAGTCTATCAAGGATAATGGGAATCCCCAACGGGGGCGAACAAAACAGCATGGAAAAAGCTGGCTAATCCTTTAACCGGGTTTGTGGCTCAAATGTGTTAAAGAGGAACCTCCCGCTCCCGGCTGTTGTGAGACGGCCAGGAGACATATATTTCAGATTGAAAATTAATTGGTGCTGGATCCAGGCAAGCCTTTGCAGCAAGCAGTAACCTTTTCATTTTATGGTCATGACACTGAAATATTAAGAGCCCTCTTCTCCCATAAACTATATAAACAGAGGCTCTCTGAAAAATGGAGGTAGTTTTTTCTGTGGCAGAGAAGGAGTTTTACTCTTAATTCATAATAAAACTCGGGTCTGAGGCTGCATGGGGCAGGAGGTTCCTGCTCAAGGGGCACCGGTGCCCCAGGGGGATGGAGCTGGGGCCATGTGAGCATCCTGCTCAGCAGGGCTGGCCTGGCACTGCCAGCAGAGCCAGAGGCTGCCACATCTGGATCACCTCCTGAGTCGCTCCCCGCCTGCGGCCCAGGAGGGGGCAGGAGCTGTGGGGCCGAGGGAGGCTGCGCTCACACGGGCACCAGGGCAGCAGAGGGGCCCAGCAGGGCCCGGGCAGTGCCTGTGACCCGGGGGCTGACCTCTGCTCGGGACGCCCTGCTCACAGCCCCCAGCCCCGGGCAGTGTCACAAGGGCCCTCACTGCACACCTGACCTGTGACCTGCGCCCTCAGCATCTGCTGCTCCTCACCAGCAGGGACATTGCTGCGGCCGTCAGCCCCGGCTGATCAGGAGATCCATATGCTTGGGGTTGATTTTTTAACCCTATCCGTGGCAATAATGAATGCGCATGGATTTTTAGCCAAGAAATACATTTTATCCAGGATTCTCAACTAAAAGCAAATTATTGAAAGCTTTTCGCTTCTCCTTGCCAGCAGGATGGAGAAGGTCAGCCTCTGTGGGCGTTTGCACGTCCATGGTGTTGGGAGGTGACGCAGCACACGTTGGGAGCATGTGCCACACCAGGACCGAGGCCACTGTCTGCTCCTCTGCCAGCCCCGCACAGACACCCCAGCACTGTCACTAAGGCAGAACAGGGTCTGTGAATGCTGTCCTGCCACCCCAAAGCCACCTCCCTGAGCCATCCTGCATGGAGGTGAGATGATAAAATCAGTCTAATCGCTGAGCTGCTCCAGAGGTCCCAGAGGAGATAAAAAATAACGGGGAACTTGTCCACAAGAGGATGGTTTCTGCAGGCAGGTGCCCGGGCCTGGCTCGTTCCTCTGGCTGCGTGTGAGCCACGTGTGAGCCGTGTGTGAGCCACATGCTGCAGCAGCCTCACGCCTTAGGCTGTTTTTATTCTACACGCCAGGCAGGAAATTTTCATTTCATGCATCACTCACGTTTTGTCCTGATTCTGCGAAGTCAGGTCTTGCACTGAAGGTAAAGCCTGGAGGAAATCAGACTGATTCAGAGTTGCTATTGTTTGGAATTCCAGTCTGGGCTCATTGGGCACTGACTCTGTTTGCTTTCAGCAAAGCTGGTGGTACCGGAGTACAGAGCTGAAACAAGCAGCTGAATGAAGTCAATCCACGTACTTCAGTTATTTTTGTTTTCTTTAAAAGGAACTCGGATTTCATCACATTCTGCCCATCTGTAAAACCCAGATAATGCCATTTTTGTCAGCATCCTGAGGAAAGATTATCAGCCCCACCAGAAATCATGATCAGCAGATGTGGGTCTGTCCTGGTTCCATTTTAAGCACTGGGATCCCCTGTACCTGTGGCTCTGCACGTGCTGAGACTCCTGGAGCATCAAACGTCACCACGCTGGCACCCGGGGCATGAGGTGGTGACATGCACCTTTCACACAGCACTTTGCCTTTGCTCACTATCACCTTAAACAGGACTGAATCCTGAACAGAGTCTCTTGGGCTTTTCCATGCACAGGTTACGAGTATGTTGCCAAAAACACCACTCAGAAATGTTACAAATGCTCAAACAGCTGAAATCACTAAAGATAAAGCACCTCCAGCTCCCAACTTTTGCAATATTTCATGTTTGTCTGCTTACTGCAGTAACCACGAGTTAGAGAGACACTTCATCGCCATCTCCAGAGTTCTGGACGTGTCTAATGAAAACAGCAAGTCATGAAACATCATGCACCATCAATGCCACAGCCGAGGCAACTCTGAAAAATGAGTTGTTCTTCTCATATTCCAGGATCCCTTTCCTGTCCTCCCAGAGGAAAGAACTAAACGAAGTAACTCCATGCTCCATATACTCCTCACCTACCCGGTGTGCAGGAGCCCCCTGCTCCTCGGGTGAGGCACAGCAAAGGGAACAGCAGCACTCACTGCCAGGCTGCCCTGGCACACACAGCCAGAGCTCTCACTGCCAGGGCACACTTGCCATTTTCATGGGGAAAATTAACACACCACCCTGCATTTCCTCTCCTTGAACCTTGCACCAAGCGGGACCCCCTGTTTCACCAAAGCCATTAGTGTCCACCCTAAAAGGACACCAGGGAGCTCCATTCTTAGGTCATTCTGGCTCCTCAACATGTTTACTTCTAACTCCTAATTAACTCCTAATCCCTGAACTCCCAAGGAACTTTTCAGTTATTTTCTTTCCTGCTCTGCAGCTCCCAGCCTGCCAGCAGACACAAGCACTACCACAAGTGGAACACACCCCCTTCAGTGACACTAACACCCTGCCTGGACTTGCTTGGTCCGTGTTCCATCAGTCCCTGTGCAACAAATCTGAATGAACCATAGATGGTTTCTGTAATTCAGAGCAAGAGCTGGGCAAGAAAGAGGGAATTCTGCGGATAATCGGACACCAAAGCCTCTCCATAGCCCTGCCTGGTGACCAGCCCGGCAAAGCACCACTGCAAGGAAGGGAGTGTGAAAGTGAAGAGCACCTCTGGCCCCATTATCAACTGCTTTGTATGAAACAAAATACTCTTTTTGTAGGTAAAAATGATACAAAGCAGAAGCTGAGGATAAATTTTTCCTTTCAGTTTTAATCAGGCTTGCTGTTGTAAAAGCTCAGCAGACAGTGACGCGAGACACTGCCTCCCAACTTCGGTTCACCTTTGTCGTTCCACCAGGGACACCGTGTCAAGATTGTTCAGCTTTTTTGATGAGTGCTGCGTGAGTAACTAATGTGTAAATGCAGATACGTATAGAAAGCAGTTTTGACAGTGATGTATTGCAACTGGTTCCAGATGTCGGCGAGGGATGCTTGGCCAGGCACCTGGGGCTCGCCTGCCACGGAGCCGCACCAGCACCAAACCAGGCTGCACATAGATCACAAGGCTTTAACTCTCCAATTATAATCTTATTAAACAACCATCACTCGAGCTTCTGCTTCTCCTCTTCCAGGATGCTGCAAAATATCTCTGTGTTGTTGCTCACATTTTAATTTTAATTAAGGAGAGATAAGCGGCAATGTGGGGCTTAGCACTAAACCCTGCAGTTTGGCTGTCAATGGGAAACTTAAAAGCAAGCTGTTGAATTGGTCAAAATTAACCTTATATTAACATTTCACATTTTTTATATCACTACACCAAAACTTGCACACTGCAGATGCCAAACATTTAATTGGATATCCCCTAATTCCTGAAGTAAATGTTGAAATGGCTCTACAATACCGCATTTTCCATGGAAGACGTGAGCTGGAACTGGATTTGCATCTGATACTGGAGCAAACTGCCAACAAGGTCATTCTAAAGAGGAAGCACTTGCACACGATTGTAAAATTCATTAAAGACACGCTGAATCACTGAAAACCCCACGTCTCCAGCTGTGACCCATGCCCACTGTGCCACTGGGTGGGCATCCTGCAGGCAGCAGAGCACAGCGTGCCCTGGGACACAGGGCCACTGCTGCTCCATGGGGAACTGTCCCTCTGCCCCTCCCTGCCACACACTGACTCACCCCTTCTGGGGCACTAACAAGGGGACATTTCCCATGAAAATGAAAATAAGGATTAAAGTGTTCATTGAAAAATGAAGTCATTAATTGGTGCAGTAAGAGTGGGACTGGCTGCACAGTTGGTGCTGCCGTGCTGAGGCAGCAGGCAGAGCGCACGGTGCGTTCCAGGAGCAGCACTTAACCCACAACACTGATAAAGTTGCACTCCGTACAGCAGAAGCGTTTGTAGCTCAGCTCAGCATCAGTGTTTGGTCTAAAGGGAATTTTCTCAAACAACCTGTCTGTCTCCCTCCTCGTTGGCTCCAAGCACGGCGCTCTCGGGGGACGGCCCTGCGGCGCTCCCTCCACGCCGGGGTGATTCCAGGCGCCGCTCATTGATCACCAGCGCTGCCCGAGCAGCCGTGTGCTCATCCCACAACAAAGGCACAGGGAGACCTGCTGCAGCTCTGCTCTGTCACACCAAGGGTTCAGGGCACGAGAAATGGAGGCACTGGCAGGGATGATGCCGCAGCGCCGGTGCCGTGCTCCTTTTCCGCCCAAACCCCTCCATCCATCGCCCCCACACTGGGTCAAAGCCCCTGTGATTAATAACCTTCTGATGAGTAAACTATTGCTAATCAGGGCTGTTGGGCCTCCTGTCACTCAGTGTATCGCTGGGGGGAAAAAGGCAGGCTGACCAGCATCTGATACTTTTCCAGCTGGATCATCAAAATTAATTCTAACCTGCATTTAAATGACCAACGTGTAAAATTTCATTACTAGCATGGAACCTGCTAATGAACGGCCCCCGACAGCATGAGAGCAGTAAACTATTGCCCATGTCCTTCTGCTGACAGAGCTCCTGTTATGACAAACCTTTATTGGCCATTTGTGGTAAACTACCCAGAGCCAGGCTGGGCTTTTGTTGCCGTTCCTGCAGCCAGAAGGATGGAGATGTCCTGGCTGAAGAAGAAAGTTCCAGGGGCATTTGATTGACCTGTGAGCTTTCTTCAATGACACACTCTGCATTTCGAGACAGCGGATGGGAACCAAAGGACCTTTTGCTTCACTAAAGCAGAAACTGATAAAAAATGGCCTTTTCCTGCAGTCAGTAAGGCAGGATGGGGGCGAGATGATACAGATATCTCACGCCCGGCATGTTAATGTGCAGGAGCATCCTGGTGTGAACAGCCCGGCTGCACAGGCAGCGCTGCTCTGGGGGCTGGCTGCTGGGGGCAGGGGCTGGGCACTGGGCTGTGCTGCCTGTTCCCAGCCCTGCTCCCTCAGCCTGGGCACTGGGGCAGGGCAGGGGCAGGGGCTGGGCACTGGGCTGTGCTGCCTGTTCCCAGCCCTGCTCCCTCGGCCTGGGCACTGGGGCAGGGCAGGGGCAGGGGCTGGGCACTGGGCTGTGCTGCCTGTTCCCAGCCCTGCTCCCTCGGCCTGGGCACTGGGGCAGGGCAGGGGCTGGGCACTGGGCTGTGCTGCCTGTTCCCATGGCCTGGGCAGGGCGCTGGGCTGTGCTGCCTGTTCCCAGCCCTGCTCCCTCGGCCTGGGCACTGGGGCAGGGCAGGGGCAGGACATGGGCTGGAATTCACCAGAGCTGTGGCTGTTGGAGCTCCTGGAGTGTGTGCCATGCTTCCGGTATGGCATCGCCTCGCCGTCCCTCCTCCTGCCTTTGGCACTGGGCACAAGGAGCTACCAGCACTGCCAGGCTCAGCTGGAACATTACCCAGAGCATGGCAGCAATTTTTACTCTGATTTTATACTTCCTTTTTAGTCCCTTGGCTAACAAACTGGCCAGAAGTTGTGTCTGGAAAATCCCAACATGATTTGGGCAGCTAATATCGAGACAGAATATCGGGTGAGTAATTAAGATGGTTGGATAATTGTGAGGAATGTTAATTCTTCCAGTGTTTTAAGCCGGGAACAAGGGATGGTTAGCGACCAAGCCGCGCTGTCAGGACGTCACATGCGGAGCGGGGGAGCGTGGGGGCCTGGCAGGTGCCCACACATATGACAAACCACAAAATCCTACAGAAAATTTCCGCTATTCTGGGAGCACTGCTGCTGTTCTGTACCTTTCACTGCCTTTGAAAGACGAGGAGGAGGATTATGATGAGACACACAATGGGGATTATATGCATGTTTTTTCCAGAGGAGATGAGTCCTGATCTAAAACCCAGTGAAGTTAATTCTAAGGTAGTTTCCAGCCCCTGTAACACTCCTCCAGCTCTGATAAGCCAGCTGACTGAAGCCCTCTGTTCCAAAAACGCCCTTTTCCCTCTTTTATTCTGGTGCCGTTGTGCACAGGGATGCTGAGTTATGAACTGTAGGGAATGGAATTCATGTCCCCAGCAATGCCTGTGCCCCTGGAGAGCAGGAGTGTGCAGCCCTGGCTGCCAGCACGGCGGGAGCCCTGCCCCAGCTGACTGCAGCTCCCACACATGTCCTGGTCAGTCACGTAAAAGCTGCTTGGGGAAAAACAAAGTTTCTTAGGAACACACTCATTCCAGCCCTGCCCTGTGCAACCGGACTGTGGAGCTGCATCTTCCAAGAGCTGTGTGTGAGCCTCTCATTCTCAGCAAAATTCTGAAGGAGCAAAGCCTGGGGCTTCAGTCCCACAGGGTGTGAGTGCAGGCAGGACACACCTTTGAGGCTGCACCGGGAGCCCCTTGCCCTGCACAGAACCCTGGTGTGGGACGGCCTGGCTGCAGGGCAGAGAGGCTGAGGTGTTCGAGGAGCAGTGAGCCAGGGGCTGGGTGGCACTGCACAGGGGGGCATTGGGGTGGCACTGCACAGGGACATTGGGGTGGCACTGCACAGAGGGACATGGGGATGGCACTGCACAGGGGGGCATTGGGGTGGCACTGCACAGAGGGACATGGGGATGGCACTGCACAGGGGGGCATTGGGGTGGCACTGCACAGGGGGACAGCTGGGGTGGCACTGCACAGGGGGGCATTGGGGTGGCACTGCACAGGGACATTGGGGTGGCACTGCACAGGGGGGCATTGGGGTGGCACTGCACAGGGGGGCATTGGGGTGGCACTGCACAGAGGGACATTGGGGTGGCACTGCACAGGGGGGCATTGGGGTGGCACTGCACAGGGGGGCATTGGGGTGGCACTGCACAGGGGACATTGGGGTGGCACTGCACAGAGGGACATGGGGATGGCACTGCACAGGGGACATTGGGGTGGCACTGCACTGGGGGACAGCTGGGGTGGCACTGCACAGGGGACATTGGGGTGGCACTGCACAGGGGGACAGCTGGTGGCACTGCACAGGGGACATTGGGGTGGCACTGCACAGGGGGACAGCTGGGGTGGCACTGCACAGGGGGGCATTGGGGTGGCACTGCACAGGGGGACAGCTGGGGTGGCACTGCACAGAGGGACATGGGGATGGCACTGCACAGGGGGGCATTGGGGTGGCACTGCACAGGGACATTGGGGTGGCACTGCACAGGGGGACAGCTGGGGTGGCACTGCACAGGGGACATTGGGGTGGCACTGCACAGGGGGGCATTGGGGTGGCACTGCACAGAGGGGCATGGGGATGGCACTGCACAGGGGGGCATTGGGGTGGCACTGCACAGAGGGACATGGGGATGGCACTGCACAGGGGGGCATTGGGGTGGCACTGCACAGGGACATTGGGGTGGCACTGCACAGGGGACATTGGGGTGGCACTGCACAGGGGGGCATTGGGGTGGCACTGCACAGGGGGGCATTGGGGTGGCACTGCACAGAGGGGCATGGGGATGGCACTGCACAGGGGGGCATTGGGGTGGCACTGCACAGAGGGACATGGGGATGGCACTGCACAGCGGGACAAGGTGCTCGAGGGGGTTTCACTCTATTTAACAGCCTTACTATGCCTGCTCTCCTCTGCTCCAGCCAGGTAGAGGAGTTCCCAGCTGGGAAGGACTTAACTCAAATATTTCACAGGCACATGCTGTGGGACATGTCCCTCGGGGCAGTGTGGCCATGCCAGCTGCACAGGCCCTGCTCTCTGCAGGCTGGCACAGGCACAGTTGCAGGTTCCCATGTCGGGCACCGGCCACCACCATGCTGGGAGCAGCACAGAGCCCCGCTCTGCTGAACCCCACAAAACCACCCACATCCCATTGCCACCAGGCCCCACACTGTGATTGAACTAACAAATATTTCACGACGTCTGTGTGGAAACCTACAAATGAAAAAGAAATTACAGCAGGCACACGGTCCTTCCCCAGCAGAGTAGTAGTAAAAGGAGTTAAGAGACACTGAGGAGACATGGTCGCTTATCACAAATATTCTCCCAGAAAAATAATAATAATCATCAAAAATTGCATTTTAGGACATCGACATTAAGAATATGCTGCTTTAAAATGTGCTCTTTATCTCGGCGACAGCATGAGTGTACAGCATGTGACGGAGCAGTTGCCATGGCAATGCTCTTTAGTGAGCAGCAGCCTAAACAAGTGCATAAAGCCCATTTACAGCAGAGCATGTGCCAGGCCATGGAACTCGTGGAACACGCCAGCACGGGAGCACTGCCCCAGCCCGGGGCCGTCCCAGCCCCACGGAAACCCCTGCAGGGTTTTCACAAACAGCCTGGTCTGTTCCCAGCAGCTCCCCATGCCCAGGAGATGTGTCCTGGAGATGGGCACACACCTGGCAAACCCCTGGGGCTGGCCTTCCCTCGGCCACAGCAGCAGCACCAGCAGCTGCCCACAGAGGGGTGAGGCACAGGGGTCCCCCCATGGTTCCCCGAGAGCAGAGCAGCTGTCCCCACCGTGCCAGCCCCACTGTGCCACCTGCGCGGGGCAGAGGAGGGTGGATCCCCCTGGCCAGGGGTGGTGCTGGGGGCAGGAAAGCCAGCTGAGCTTTCCCAGAGGTGTTGGAAGATGGAAGGTACAGGGACACTTCCCTGCTCACCCCGAAGGGACATCCATGGCACCTGGGGTCCTTCACGGCTGCTGGAGGATGCCAGCACTGCCCCAGTGACCTGCAGGGTCTGCTCTCCACCAGGAGCTCCCATGCCCAGGGAATGGGAGCCCCAGCCTGGGCACGGCCTTGGCCGTGGAGGCACAGGAGCAGCAGAGGCAGCTGAAGCCATGCTCCAGCACAGAGCACTCCCAGCAGCACACACAGAGATGATATGATGTGTGTGAGCACTGAGGAGCCTCCACAGCGGGGACCCTGGGGCTGGGGGTGCTGGGCAGAGCAGGAGCAGCTCTGGGGGTGACTGGGGCAGCTCCTTCCTGCTGTGCCCACCACTGCCCCAGGGTTATAACCACACATTACACCCTCCACCTGCCCCTGCAAGCCACTCTTCAAAGGATTGTAGCAAGAGGAGGGCAGAAAACTAAGTTTTCATTCTTCTGTCATTTCCAAAACTTGTTTGCAAACATTACATTTTTATTTTACTTATTTAGGGAAAATTACACAATTCTTCATAGCACAGTTTAAAAATAACTCCACTATTAATGCAGGCCCTTTATTTAATCACTGGCTAATTTACTCCTGACAGAAAGTAAATTCCACTATTTTCTGTGAGGCTTTATGAAATTGCCATCATTTTTAATTAATTCTTAATTAAAATATATTACACCACAGCTTCTACCCATCTCTCTTGATATTCTAACATAATCAATTCAAGACCATTTACATATCATTAATTAAAAGCCTTCCTCTCTCATCCTTAAAATCATAATGAGGCTCTATTTCTCATTAGCAGCCTTTAAGGGATAAAATAACAATACAGACAAGAATGGATGGTAATTTCAAAAACCTCTTTTCTGCTCTTGCAGCCCCTCGGCCCGGACGGTGACATCGCCCAAGTTTGCTGCCACAGGAGTTGCCGAATGTTTGACAAAAAGAAGCCCCGAGAGCAGAGCTCTGCAGCCCTGCCCGGTGCCTGAGGTCAGTGTCCCCCTCTCCTGTGTGTGACTGCAGCCCTGGTGGCTGCCCCGAGCCCTGGCACCGTCCCCATGCCAGCCCCGACCGCTCCGTGCCAGGACCTGCCCGGCACCGGCACACGCGGCCCCAGCCCGGACTTTGCTCCAGCCCCAAAGCCAGGAGTCACCAGTTAAACAGGATCCTTGCTGACTGCAAAAATGCTCACATGGCAGGACTGTAAACGCACAGGGACCAGGAGAAATTGCAGTTCACATGGGCCGCTGTGTGCCCGCGCCAGATGAAAGCCATCCCATCGGTGCCTGAGGAAGGGCTGATGCAGACACGACAGCGTTAACTCCCAGTAATTAAACTCCAGAGCCAAGGTACGTCTCACACCTTCATAAACCAGCTGTGATATATCCTGCTACTGTAAAGAATTACCATTTATTGATAATGAAAGGTAAAAATTAACCGCCTATTCAACGATCCCGCTCCTCTTCCAGGAGTTTAAAACCACAGACGTTTCAGAAAAGATTTACTGCAGCTCCTGGCATTGAACCTGCTATTTTAAATGTTTGGGCTGTGAGTGAGGGAATTAATACAACTTCCACTGTGATTGTTTTTATGATTAGTGTAAAATAAAATTTCATGGTGTATCCTTTGCCTTGAGCAGCTGGGCCAAGCACTGCCTCTTCCTGCTCAAGAAGAGGCTGAACTAAACCTTAATTTGTTATTACCTTTCTTAACACAGTGTATTATTCCAAGCAATTCCTAGGTAGACCCTGAGCAGGGAAAAGAAGCAGAGCCAGGATCAGAGAGTGACAAAAAACAACACAAGTAATAGACAAAAAATCAGATCTATGTCTGAGGAATGTTATGCAGAGTTATTGTCACCAACATTAACGATATCTAGGTGCTGCATATCAGGCAAATCAGATTTATATCACTGTCTTCTGCCAATTGCAGGTGCTCCACCACAACTTGTCAAGACAGCCTGTCTGAGTCTTCACACGTCAGACAGAATCACAGCACTTGGTGTTTTGGTCTGTTGACAGCAATTTATTTTGATGTGTTGTCACAATACGGAATTCTTCGAGGCTCTACACCACAGTGCCAGCGAGTCCTACTGTACTTTCCTGCTGCCAGATGCTACAGGTTCGTAGAGGGAAAGAACACTGACAATTCACAAAAAAAGAAAAAGAAGGGAGACTTTGTAAGTGTGTTGATGGCATTGGAGCCAAGATGAGCCCTGGGAGCACGGTCAGGGGACAGCACCCCAGCCCTGTGCCCCACGGGAGTCCAGCAGGAGGGACAGGGGACAGTTGTGTCAGGACATTCCCCCCTCGCCCACCGAGGCCCAGGCCTGCCCATGCCACGTGGCACTGGTCATGTTATTTACATGGAGCCATGTGTGGCACTGGAATGTGAGCTTGGGCGGATTGCAGGAGCTGCCACACGTGGCCAAGGGGACAGGGCAGTTCCTGGGGATGTCCCTGTCCTCCCCTGGTCCTGTGCAGGTAACCACAGCCACAACAGTCACTGCTAAGCTGGAATAAATACACTGACTCCAGAAAGGGAAAGTATTTAGGACTTCATTTTTCATCTGCCATTTGGCTCAAACGTGAGCACGTTTCCCACTTGGCAGCAGGGTTCCCAGGGGGATGGGGACACCGTGCTGGTGCCAGGGAAAGCTTGGGGGGTGCCTGCTTAGGGTAAGGGAGCATCCACTGCAGACATCAGCACCAGCCTGCATGTCCCACACGTCTGAATGCATTTGTCCAAGGAATAGACAAAGTACAAATATATCCGTTTCCCTGCTCTAAATCAAAGCATTCAGGTTTGTCCAAAACGTCTGTGTCACCCCAGCAGGTGCCTCTGATGTGGCCCCCAAAGCCCCCAAAGTGGCCCACTTTTCCCAGGCTTCTCACTTTAAAAAGACAGCAGTTTTCTGACCATATCCATCCTGAATCCCGAGCTACACTTCTGCATGTGGAGATGTTTAGATGTGGGGTTTCCCCCAGCCCCACTCTCCCCTCCTGGCTGTGCCTCCCTCCCGCCCATTGCAGGCTGGCAGGAGGAGCATTTCCTGAGGAGAGAAACAGACAGATTACAAGGGAAAAGGTTAAAAAAAAGAAAGAGGTAACTACTAGTGGGGAATTCTTTTCAAGGACTGCTTGATTAGAAACAGCCACATTCATATTCAAACCTTTTAGAACCAAGTTGCCTTTCTCAACAAGGTGTCTCTGCGGATATTTGCCTGGCTTTGTTATGGGACTCCTGACACTTCTAATAGAGCTTCTAAATAAAAAAACCCAGTGCATTTGTACTGCCAGGCAATAACCTTCACGTTTTACTCTCCATTCATAATGAAAATTAAGGGCACATGACCTGCATGCTAGGTGGCTTCGAGGACCACAGGCAAGAAAATGTGGAAAGTGTGTGTGGTGAGCATGTCGAGGGACACTGAATTGTGCAGGGGACGCCAGCCAAACACCCTGGGCCAGCCCAGCACCACCTCGAGAGGCTGGCTGGCAGGAAAAGCATTCCTGCTCTGCAGCAGCACCGCATGAAAATCTGTTTGTGATTATTTTTCATTCAGAAATATGATACAACAAAGATATCACTATTATTCTGTGTTTCTACTGGAGGAAAAAATACCTAATGCAATTTGATCCCACACCAAAGCGCAGCACTCACAGGAAGGAAGGCTGTAATTTGACAATCAACCCTTATGGAACAAACCTGATGTGCTGAAATGTTTATTCCAGAAGAAATCTTGCAGAGAATATTTCAGTGAAATCAGGTGAAAAGTATGACATTGATATAAAATATACCACCACTCAGGAAATAACTGTTAGTACCACTTTGTTTGCATCTGAGAATCGGCTCTAGACAGCAGAGCCCACTCTGGGGCAGCCGGCTCAGCCACAGGGCAGCCCCCAGTGCCACAGCCCCTCAATGGGGGACAAAAGGATAAAAGCAATGGTGGGCAGCAGGACACTTGCTTGGGGGTCCTGAGCTGTTCTTGGAGAAAGGGACCAGCTCTCTGGGTCGTGTCCAGAGCTCCCTGTGCCGTGGCCACAGAACTCTGCCAGCCAAGAATGGGGAGCAGCAGCCCTGGAGCAGGGCGGGGACACGACCACCAATGCCTGCTAACAACACCGTGTGTGTGCCTGGTGTGAAAATCTGCGCAAGCGTGGGAGAGCACAGGCATGTGCCAGTGGTAGGGATAAGAGCTGGGGCTGGAGCCTCCATGTGGGCACCCTGCCACTCGGCGCTCATGTCGCAGGGATGGCCGTAACCAAACGGAGTCAATGGCGCGGACACCAATTAACACATGCCACTCCGATCTGCCTCTCTGTGCCATACTTTATTAAACACTTTCAGATGTAATTGCACAACACTGTTCCACAATTAAGCACCACACAGTCCTGTACTTTAAAACAAAAGCTATGACAGTTCTGTACTCTATTAGCACTGGTAGATACTGTGTAATGTAGTAAGTAATTAAAAGCTAAAACTACAGTAGTGGAACAATCCTAATCAGGCTCCAATTCCAGTAGCAATACAAGTGTATTAATTTTTTTACACAGTGCAAGTATTTCAGCATTATCCTACAAAACCTACATGTTGCCTGCTCCAAGAATAACCAGACATCCTCTTTTTCGGCTGGCAAGCAGGATGTAACCTGTGACGGTGCCAGAGCAGCACCAGTGAAGACACCACCTGTCCCCGCGCAGCAGGGACAGGGGCACTGTGCCCGGAGCAGGGAATGCCCACGTCTGTCCTGTCTCTGGCTGCCATCCCCCCGTGCACAGGGCAGGGAGAGCCCCAGGGCACGGCCACAGCCGCGCCTTCCATGCACGGACACCCAGCAGCCCAAACCCAGGCTAGGGTCTGCAGCGCACAGCAGCTCTGTCATGCCCTCTCCTCCCATGGCAGTGGTGCAGTTCCTGCACCTGGCAGGGGCTGGAAGGGCAGGGACATCTGCCCGGAGATGCTGTGCTAGCACAGACTGACAGAGCAGAGCTGCTGGCTGTGCGGAGGGCAGGGGTGCCACCAGGGTGTCACCCACCCGGTGCTGGAGGTTGCACTCGCAAGAACACTTCCAGCTTCTGTCTCTCGAGATAAAAAAATGTCAGAGCTGCACTAATCGGCTCTGTGGCACCGGGCAGAGTGTGCGGCTGCAGCGCCGGCAGTGGCTGCGTTGTCCCCCGGGAGCTGGAGCTCTGCCACCACAGCCACAGCTGGATCGGGCTGGGTGCCACAGCTGGATCGGGCTGGGTGTAGCAGCTAGAACGGGCTGGGTACCACAGCTGGATCAGGCTGGGTACCACAGCTGGATTGGGCTGGGTGCCACAGCTGGATTGGGCTGGGTGTCACAGCTGGATTGGGCTGGGTGTAGCAGCTGGATCGGGCTGGGTGCCACAGCTGGAACGGGCTATGTGCCACAGCTGGATCGGGCTGGGTGCCACAGCTGGAACGGGCTATGTGCCACAGCTGGATCGGGCTGGGTGCCACAGCTGGATCGGGCTGGGTGCCACAGCTGGAACGGGCTATGTGCCACAGCTGGATCGGGCTGGGTGCCACAGCTGGAACGCACTGTGGGCCACAGCACCGGCACCCTGCCACAGCCACACTGCCAGCTCAGCCTGCCCTGCCCGCTGCCTCACCAGGAGTGAGAACTGTGGGCAAGGTGGAGACATGGGCTGGGAAAGAGCAGATCCACATCCAGCACCACTCTGTGGAAAGGAGCCTGTCCAGCTGCAGCACCCAGTGCCAATCAGACTCACCCTCGTGGAGGGGGACAAGCCCAAGGACACAGAACAGCCCTTCCTGCCCCTTCCTCCTCTGCTGAGTCTGCACTACCTCATGGCTAAGGAGGAAGATGATGGATTCATCCAAACAAACACAAACGTTTTGGGATGCCATTCCCAGCTGCACACCAAGGCTCAGGGGAGTGGGCTCACAGGGACACAGCAGGCTTTGTCCCCTGCCAGCCATGTGTTTTCTGGTGCAGAGCACATGGACAACTGTGTTCCTGCTCCCTGAGGGCAGCTCTGGAATTCCTGAGAAGAGCCCATTGGCTTGCATATTTAAAGCTAAAATTAAAACCATTTCTAAACGCATAGTGGCATGTACGTTTCTGATAGGCTCCCATTAACTTTGTTATGCAAGTTTGAAGATTTAAACCATTACAATTTCTGTATTGTGATATAGTTGCTATGGCATCATTGCTAAACTCCATCTTGCATACCTACGGAATGGGATGAGGACAGAGGAACTGCAATGGAAGCTGAAGAGAGGCTTAAAGGACTGCAAGGAAGTGTGAATTCATGGAGATAATCCCAAGCTACCCTTTTGTCCTCCCTGGCAGAAGAAACATGAACAAAAACACAGACCCTGCACCTGGCTCCCTCCAACCACGGGGATCAAATCCAGCACTGCAAACACAGCACTTACTGCCAGCATGCGAGTGCAGACACCCAACCAGCCAAGTGACCTTTTCTCCATTCAACTATCTTTTAAAAGCAAAATTTGTTGTGAAGGCTCTGTGCTTAAAGAATGTATGAATTTATGTCAAATCCATCAGTCCAGGGACTGATAATTGCTTGGGTTGAGATGGCACTGGGGCTAGGCACAGAGAGAAGGAAAGGGAATACACCAGTTATTTATTAACTTGAGTCCCCAAAGCCTTGTTATATTCCCAAATCACAACCCTACTGGCATAAGACACTGCTGAGATGGAAATCTCTTAGCAGCTGCCTCTCCTGCTCCCGAGCCAGTGCTCCCCTCCGTGCCAAGTGATGAGGTGGCTTTAACGCCCACTGCAGGAGCAGAATTTAATGCATCCCATAAAAAAATCATGTACTGCCCTAAAAATCCAACAGCACTCCTTTGACATTCGAGTGCTTCAAACCCAAGGTTTGTATCTGAAGCCTCTCCTCTCCTGGGCTGGTGCTGTGGAGAAGCAGCAGAGGATGAGCCCCCCAAGTCCCAGGTCTGATGCATCCCCATGACCCCCTGCACCCAGAGCACGCTCAACAGTGAGGCCAGCTCTGCTGACCCTGCTCCTAAAGCAGTTTTGAGATTATGCCTCCAGGCTTAAATGGGACTTAAGTGCTCCCTTGGCCTTCTGCTGGCACAGGGCAGGTGATGGGTACAGAAAACACTGCAGGAATCAATAAAACCAGCCAAGGTAGTGAGGGGAGAAGCCACCTTCACCCATAAAGCAAGCAAACACACTGATTTTAAAAACAAAACCACAAAATCTGTGTTGCCACACATATGGTTTGATGCTGATTATTGTACAGAAATGAATCTGGGATTTATGTCATTAAGGATGAAAATCTCCAAGATCCTTGCAAGCACAGGCATCTTTCTGATACAAAAAACAATACTTAATAATTTTGACTGCTTCTGGAAACCAGCCTCCTGGCTTTCAGAGGGTTTTTTACGGTTGTTGATTCTGGCTTGTAAAGGAGAAGTTCCTCAGGAGGAGTGCTGGAACCAAGTCCCACAGCTATGTGCAAGCCCTACCCAGCAGAGCTGCCATCGGTGTAGTTGGTAATCCTAGATTTGAGCAGCTTTTCTGACTGCAAGCTGTCTGGGTAATTGCTAAGCTGTCTGCGAATTACTATTGAACTCTGTCCTTTTTTATCTCACTGACTGACTACTATTTGTTATTAGTCCAAGTAATAATAATATATTAATGTACATGCTTAATATACAGAAGTGTATGTTTGTACTGCAACTGCACTGCACTCTGCACTCTGCAGCGTGGGAAAGCACCGTGAGCGGAGCCAGCAGTCACACAGGGACCCAGCTATCATCTCCCCAAAGGCCACACAACCCACAGCCTCAGTATTCAGTGATTCCTACACGGCAAATGCCTTGCTCTGACTGGCAGTGCTGGAAAGCTCAGGGAACTTCCTTGCCTGGGCTCACGCTGCACCACGCTCTGGATGTGTGTCCAGAGCCACGGCCAGCTCGCTGTCCTGGGAAGGGCTGTGCTGGCTGAGGAGTGTCTCCTGGCACAGGGGCAGGGCTGGAGCTGCAGCCAGCTGGGGCAGGACAGAGGGGTGAGGCACGGGCACCTGGCACCTCCCGAGCTCCTGGCTGGGGACACTCAGCTCCGCGGATGTCCCTTCCAGCTCCCGGAGCAGTGAGTCCCTCCCTGAGCTGCCCCCAGGAGCTGATGGGCCACGTCTCCCCTCCCAGTTCTATGTAGATTCTATTAACCAAAACATGGTAGAGTTTCCACACCATATTTATCACTAGGGCAGCTCAGCACCTGGCAGCAGCTCCCACCTTCACACACAGCATCTGGGCACTGGACCATGCTCAGAAGCTGGTGCAATTCATTCACTTTCAAAAGGAAAGCTGGGAAAGTCGACTTCAGAGAGGAATTCTTTTTTGTTGACCTCTCCACAAAAAGAGCAAAATGACCTGACTAATAGGGTTAAACATCCTTCTCCTGAGGCAGCAGCTGCCAGCCTGGGCCAGCCTCAGCTCTGCTGAACACGCCTGCAGCTGCCAGCTAACTCATGGGGAAGCAGAGCTAGAGAATGGCCGTGGTCGATAAATTTTATTTCTTATTAGCAAAACACTAATCAATAATCCAAACAAATTTTTTTTCTTCCTTCTATATTTTATGCTTATTTGTGATGGGGAAAACAGACAAATTACCACTACACTGTCATTGGAGACTTACTGCCATGAGGTTATGTTCCAAGAAAATTAGAAGGGCCAAAGTCCAACTAGAACTTCACCTGGCTGCTGCCGTGACAGGCACCAGGTGTTTCTATCAATACATTAGGAACAAAGCAGGGCTAAGGAGGACTTCCACCTCTTACTGGATGTGGGGGCAATCACAGTGAGAAAGGCTGAGGCTCAGAGGGAACCCCCTGGCTCTCCAGAAGGAGGAGGAGCCAGGTGGGGGTCAGCCTCTTCTCCCAAGCGACAGGTCAAGAGCTTCGAGTTCAGCCAGAGGACCTTTAGATTGGATATTGGGGAAAAAATCTTGACAGAGGGGGCTGTCAAGTCTGGCACAGCTGCCCAGGGCAGTGGTGGAGTCCTGATCCCTGTAGAGATTTAAAAGCCATGTGTATGTGGCACCTGGGGACACAGGTTAGTGGTGGCCTTGGCAGTGATTGGTGAACGGCTGGACTCAGGGCTTTTCCAGCCTGAATGATTCTGTGATTAGCTGTTCTTTAATTACTCCCTGAACCTGGTAGTTAGTCAGAGTAGAGATGAAGCTCTTGATGGAGATGACCTGACAACAGTTAATTGTAAACTTGATATAAACAACACTTATTGATATATTTTTCTTAAATAGGAATCATGACCTGATTTCTCATGTTGTGGTGCTTTTCCTTTTTACCAGCTCATCATTCTGTCTCCTATAAAGACTGAAATTTCATATTTGTGTGATTATTGAACCATTGTACCCTTCCCCTAAAAGCATGTTTCTCAACCTTCTGTTTGGAAAGAAAAGTCTTACATTAAAAAAAAACAAACTCATTTTTCAAATAAGCTTCATATGTGCAATTCTGGGTATTTATGATACAAAGCTGTTACTGCTATCAGTGATGTCATCACTATCTTGATCTCATTCTTAAAAGTCCTCATTCTGAGACTTTGATTATTTTTTATCCTTATTCCAATGTAGAACAACTGCCATGTTCTTCTGAAATTGGCTACTTCAGCACAAACTGCTCCCACTAGAAGATCGAGTGGAAGAGCTCAGTGTGTTTGGAGTACATTGGCCTAGATCCAAATTCCTGAATCACTGATCAAAATTCTGGAGGCAACCAAAACAGTAAACCACAAAACAGTATAAACCCCGGGTATGAAAGCCCTGGCCTGGCTTCAGTGAGCGCAGAGGCTGAGCAGGAGGGTGAGGGCTGCGGGAGATGGGGCTGCACGCACAGGGAGCATCGCCGGAGCCGCGCGGCCGTGATAGATGGGCTGCAAAATTGTACCAAGAACAGGAAAAGACATGAACTTTCTGATTAAAGATGAAGAAGTAGGTGATTAGCAATCTGCAGGGAACTCGAGGCTTGGCCACGCTCTGCTGGTCTAGGAGACGTGGGCAGCGCTTGGCTGCAGTGGCCGAGGACCCAGCACGGCTCAGACCTTGTTCCAATATCAAAAGTCCTGATTACTGATGAGTTATTGGATATAGCCATCTCAAGGATTTTAAAAAATACACCATTTGTATTCAAATATTTCGTTTCCCAAGCCCCTTTCACTGCAGCAGCAGTCACACATGCTTTCTCATGTAAATAATGCCTCAAAACAATCACATGATAATTATTCAGTCCAAACCAAACAACAACTACTAATTAAACTGAATAGAAAACAGTGCAGCACAGAAAAGCCTGCAAAGGGCCTCATGTCATTCGCAGCGATTCTAACCTAAAATAAATGCTGTGAGCAGGAAGGTGCCATGTAGGGAGCTCCACCTAACTTGTTGTGCTGTTATTTGCACAGTTTTAATAGGATTTTTCTATTAATCTGTGACAAACCATGAAATTTTATATTTTCACCATGACCAAGCCATGAAATTTGCCAACTTTGTCCATGATTTACATTGGGTGATAGCTATAAGGTCTGTTATGCTTCTTAACTAAATAACTACTACAGCTTCCCTTTTGGATGGAATGAAGAATTTGCCTATAATTAAAGCAGGAATTGTTAACTGCTGGCAGTAAAAGTTTACAGCATTGTTTGACAGTCACAAAGATAAGCCAGTAAAACCCTGGAACGCTGCATCTACCTGCGCTTCCCAGCCCCCCCAACAATAGGGTTCTATCTCTCAGCATCACGAAATCAATCTCAGATTAGGTAATGAAATATGCACCAGCCTTTTCCCAGAACCTTTGACAAATCACACACAATCCTAAATCTTCATAAATCACGATTAAAGACAAGTATATCATCACCAACGCATATATCTTTCCATGCCTGACCCAGAGACTAATGAGAAAAGGCCTAGACTATCTCATCTGATTAATTAATTCAAAATGTCTGCTGTTATTCAAATGTGAGGCTGGTATTATTTGAATAACACTTGACAGCAGTGCCTGAAGATATCATTTCTGATTTGTGAAGCTGCTGCTGCATAACTGATGATAGTTTATGAAAATGTTCCATCGAAGCTGCTTTTCTTGGCACAACTGTGAAAGATTTTCTGGAGAGAGGGTTTTGTGTCAGTAGTTGATGCTGCTAACATTGTCAAATATTTCCAAAATCTGTAACATCTTGGAAGCCCTTTCTTCCTGAAGCCTTGTTGAATATTAGTGTCTTCGTTCTCTGAGAAATAAATATCTCAATAGATATATATATGTCTGCAGCAAAGCCAAAGGCAGCTGGGTCTGACCCTCTCCGTGCTGCCGGCCCCTCGCCAGGTCTGGGGAACAGACCATCATCTCCCAGCCAAGGAGGGGCTCAGGGCGCCTGCCTGCTCCGACAGAGCCCTCACGGGCTGTGTTCCTGGGGGCTCTTAGGGATAGTTCTTATGGATGGGAAGGAGCAGTACTACAATTCCATAGTGAGATGTCCCACTGGAGCGGTCACCGGGCACAAGTTTATTTCTGAAAATACTGGAGTCCCATCCTTTTCCCTGCGGCAGTGCCACTGAGCACTGGGAGGCTGCACACAGGGTACTTGCTCTGCTGAACACCCACCAAGGCAGGTGCCGTTGCCAAAGGATCACTGAGATCAAGGCTGTGACACCAGCTGTGCCACCAAAACCCAAACCCTGCCACTGCAGGCACCGAAGGTCTCTGCTTGCAGAGCCCAAGGGACAGCAGCCTCCTCAGGGTCTCAGAAATGCACACAAACCTGTTTCCCCTGCCTCCAGCCACTGACAGTGCTCCGGGGAGAGCTCTGCTCCCAGGGGAGTGATCTGGCTACCTGGGGAGTTTGTTCCAAACAAAACTCACAGCAAAGGCTCCAGGGCTTTCCCCGAAGTATTTATGGACAAAATGTGCTGAGACTCTTGTCCAGCACATAAAGGGAGGAAGCTGTATTTACATTTATTTAATGTAAATACAGAGCAGCACCTGCCCAGGCTGAGTTTGCAGTGGTGCTGGAGGGCCTGATCCATCCACACCAGGAGGAGCAGCTCACAGCACACCCCCAGCGAGGGCAAAGGTGCTCAGTACTTAATTTTATAGCACCTGTAATAAAGCCATGGGAGCAGCATTCTGCAGACCACTGGGCCTTTGAGGCATTGTTATTAGAAATAATTTAAATTACAACTCTGTAAAAACAATTTTTAACAGAAATCTTTGTTTTAAAATTTTCTTTTTCCGGGAAATGATAATAATCATCATGTTATGCTAAATACACCATAGCACAAAATACCTACAACTAGTTACAATCAATTTTATTGCGGAATGTGAATGTGATGCCAGCCTCATACCAGTGTTAAACTGGGCTGTTCTGAAGCCATGGAGCCATGAGCACTAAAGAAGAGGATGTAAAATGTATGGACTAAACCAAATATAAATCAATCATTATGACAGAAGTAGCACTTATTTGAGAGTCAGAAGTGAACAAAATATTCTGTGTCAGCAAAATGTCTCCTGTCAAAACCTGCTCTTTAAAATTTCACTACAATGTGCTGAGACAAATGTCCTTTGCAACTCCGTGGAAGGAAGCATATTCTAAATCTTCATAATTCAAACCTTCCCTGTTTTCGGGCAACAAAGCAAGCCTGAGAGGGCTCAGCACTCCTGCTGCTGGGGTAAATGCTGCACGTCCATCCAGCCAGCGCTCAGCAGGACGGGCTGCACCTCTGACCCCGCCAGGAGCCGTGGGGAGGAGGCACCCGCAGCGCTCCCTGTGCTGGCCATCCCTGAGCGGCCAGCATGGAGCTCGTGGGGGCCAGCAGACACTGCAGAGCAATGGGCTGTTCAGCTGCCGGCGACTCAGGACCACGGCCTGCATCTCTGGCCAGTGACCCACGGGTGCGTGGGATGCACCCCAGGGATGCCTCGTGCCTGGGGCCGCCCCAGTGTCACACAGCCACGTCTCCTCCTGCCCCACCTCTGCCAACCAAGGGGCTGAAGAGGTGCCGCTGTACCCTCCATGCCCAGAGCTGCTCTCCGTGGGCCAGCTCTGGTCAGCACCCGGGGCACGCTGCTTCCTCCCCAGCCATCCCAACTGCAGCCTAGCAGGATCCCAGCTCCCTTCAGCCCTCTGTCCGTAACCTCCCACTCCTCCCTCTATGCCATTTAAAGTAGACCATTTATCTTTGATTAAATTATAAATGCTTGAGCCCAGTTAAATCTTACAACTGAGCGATCTGGGCGAATGTCGTCTTCTCTGCCTCCCCTTTATCCTTCCCAAACACATCACGCGTTCCTGAGGAGCTCTGCATTATGTCACTCTTCAGTATATAAAATAAAGGGCAGGCATCTAAATCAGATCTCTCTTCTTCCTTACTTGGGATGACAGCACAAGCTGAACGCTTTTGGTGGTCACACTCTTTGCCAATCTGCCACTACCTTAAGATACATAAAATACCAAATTTAAGACTTCAAAAGGATGACTCCATTTATGTCATCGTGCTCAATAAAAAGCAACATTTTCCCATTTGAAAATGCTAGGGGAATGTGCAGAGGTCTGTGAGATGTCCCATACTGTTGGGAAAGTGCAAATGTAACAAAGGTTTCATGTTTACCCATTCAAAAGAAGAACCGTATTTTTTTTTTCAGTTATATGTTTTAAATTGGACACAATCTGCCATAGTTTCTAAACCAGCAGAATTAAAGGTCTGAAATCCACTGCAACTTCTAAAAAATCAAACCATTGGAGAGGACAAAGGCAAAGCAAGGGCTGTTGGCAACAACCTCTTCCAACTTGAGTCTATTTTTGCAACTGTAGACATTAAAAAACCTGTTTGAAGATTAAAAATGCATAAAACTCGCAATTGACATTTATTTCCTGGAAAACAATCTATTTTTTCAGAGATGGTTTTTCCAGAAGATGATAAACTCCTTCTCCTTATGTTGTGCCTTAAGACATCATGCGCTTTTATCCTTTAGCAAAATATGAACCAGCTCCAAGGCTGACAATGCCAAGAACCATGACAAAATGGATTATTAATGAGAAACTGATCTCCAGAACTCTATTAATTTATGTCTTCCTGTCGGATCCCAAAGATGTATCAGCCCTCTCACTCAAAGAAAAAAATGCCAACATTGTACTTTGTTTTAAAGTTCTGCTTAGATGAAGAATTCATTATCCAAAGCAGTGTTGTGTTATTTCAGACTCCTTGTAGAATAAAGATTCTTTATCAAATAGCTTAAAAAGTCACTGACAAGTGTGAGGATCTTGCAAAATATATTTACATCAACAATTCAATGAGGAATCTTGGATTTTTAACCTTTTTTTTTCTTTCCTCGGCAACACTCCTCGCCTTGTTCTGACCTCTCAGCACTTTGGAAATGGAGACCATGAAATTCCATCTGTAAAACCTCAGAAAAACTAGCACAATGGTGAGCTTTTGAAATTCTTAATTGTACTAATTATTCCACTGAATATAACAATCTCACACGTAAACAGAAGAAATCCAATTTCTTCATTGAGCACGAACAGCAAACAGACAAAATATCCTTTTAAGCCTCCATGAAAAAAATCTATCTAATCTGTGCTTATCATAATATTTATGAAATAAAAAACAGAGAGAAAAAATTGCTGTAATGTACTCTGGATGACCTCTGCTTGTGCGAGAGAATGAAAACAGCCTTTTGCTTTTCAATCCCCATCAAAGTGGAGTTAAAGGAGGGACAGCATTCCCTTGCTCACTGCCATTAATCATTGCTTTCTTCAAGCAAGTGCGTATTAATTTCTGTCATCCCAAACATCATCGAGTATTGTTACAGCACCGTTCACTCCTCATTCAGCACCAGTTGTTACCAGTTTCCCTACACTGAGCAGAGACAGGGTGAATCGTGTGGATTTCAGTGTTGGAGGCCTTTATCCCTGGGGTGCTGACACCAATTAAGCCATTTCAAGAAGAAATGAGAGCAGGCGCAGCCCTTGGCGGTAACAAGAGCTCGCACCCAGGCCTGGCCGGGTGCCACAGCTCCCGCTCGTAGCGCGGGCATCGCATCCCGCCAGCACGGGCATCAGCACACCCCAAATACCAGCCTGGGCTGTGCCACAGCTCCCGCTCGGGCATCGCATCCCGCCGGCACGGGCATCAGCACACCCCAAAACCCAGCCTGGGCTGTGCCACAGCTCCCACTCACAGCACGGGCACCGCATCCTGCCCACACGGGCATCAGCACACCCCAAAACCCAGCCTGGGCTGTGCCACAGCTCCCGCTCGTAGCGCGGGCATCGCATCCCGCCGGCACGGGCATCAGCACACCCCAAAACCCAGCCTGGGCTGTGCCACAGCTCCCACTCACAGCACGGGCACCGCGTCCTGCCCACACGGGCATCAGCACACCCCAAAACTCAGCCTGGGCTGTGCCACAGCTCCCGTTCACAGCACGGGCATCGCATCCTGCCGGCACGGGCATCAGCACACCCCAAAACCCAGCCTGGGCTGTGCCACAGCTCCCACTTGCAGCACGAGCATCGCATCCCGCCAGCACGGGCATCAGCAGCACCCCAAAACCCAGCCTGGGCTGTGCCACAGCTCCCGTTCGCAGCACGGGCATCGCATCCCGCCAGCACGGGCATCAGCACACCCCAAAACCCAGCCTGGGCTGTGCCATAGCTCCCGCTCACAGCACGGGCACTGCGTCCTGCCCTCACGGGCATCACAGCACCCCAAATACCAGCCTGGGCTGTGCCACACTGGCCTTCTGCAATCCATGACCCTCACTGCTGGCCTGAAACAAGAGCAGGGCACGAGCTCCTGTTCCTTTGCTCCGTTTCAGCACTACACATACACAAAACACAAATTACAGTGATTTTACCGCTGATATGTAACAAATACCCTAAATATGAAAATTAACCGAATCTGCCTGATTTATAACATTGCTCCAGCTGTCCAGCACCCTGCATTGCCAGCCTGACATCCCCTTTCATTTGGGAGTCTCCAGGAACTAAAAAAATCCCTCATTTCAATAAAGGTACCTCAAAGCCTTAAAATCAACACGGTTAATGAGTTTAATTAATACCATTTGTACCTTGCTAAAGTGTATGTAAGGATTTATCAAACTGTCTGGCAATAGTGTTGATTTTTTCTGACCGCTTTAGACCCAATCATTCTCCTTCTTTCAGACATTTACATCTGCTTTTAAGTTTTTATGGTTGCCTGTTGGCAGGCAGCAAAGTGGAGCTGTCGATGCTGCTGCAGAATAATGCAAGGTTTGTTATGAATTAAATATTAGAAACCTTAACGCAGCGGCCAATAAGAATTATTTGCCTTATTAAAGCAGCAGAAGACGCTGATTAAATTTTCATTGCATTGCAGTCTTTTTCCCATTTCTGCTTTCAATTCATCATTCTAATGTATGAAAGGCTTGCCGAATAATGGCATGGGGACTTAATTTCTGGAATGCAAATATGGCAAAGAAAATACCATAAATACCCTCCCAGAAAACATTAAACAGTCAGTTCTAATTAAGTGAATACTAACTAAGTAAATATTCTCTTAAAGGGAAAAAAAAAAATCAAGATATCAAGAATTCCAAAAAGGAAAACTCTAGAAATAAAGGCACACAAAAATTAAAGGGAGTTTTGATTATCTGGATTTCACAGGAGGAAACTAAGTATGGTTAAACAATTGAGTTTTCAGGTACTCCAAGAAATTTCAGTGTTTATGAGTAAGTATCAGAAGCCCCAGCCGTGTTTTGATTAAATGCGGCTGCAGTTGGTAGGTGCTGCGAGTAAATCCACTCCGGTGCGTGCCAGCTGCAGCGAGGCTGCTCCAAGTCAGGTGATCCAGATGTGTTAGTTTTATAAAGCAACACAGTGCAACAGTGCTCAGAGCACTGGTCTGGCACCCTGCAGAAGCAGAATTCCCTCAGGGGAAGAAGGCTCGCGTGGCACGGGCGCTCGGGAGGGCGCCCGGGTTGGCACTGGCACGGCGGCACCGCGCACGGCACCGGGGAGCGGCCACACACAGCCTGCATCCCTGTGTCCTATCCTGAAGGTTGTTCACGTTTCTGCCTTAATGTGCATCAGGAAGAAAATGAACTTCAAGTATCCATTTCCCCTAGAGAAAATCTCTTCCCTGAAACTCTGCAACTAATGAAATGGGGATCTATAAATAGCAGCATCATTACCATGAGAGCACTTGCTTTGTGCCCGGCTCTGCCTCTGACCCTCTTTACACTAATAACCAGTGGGCTTCCATTGCATTCCTCCATAGGATGATCAATATTAGGACAGTTAAAATGTGATGTACATTTAAGCCACGGGGTGTATTTACTCACCGGCTTGCTCAAACACGGAGCACAATGCAGCAGGTCCTGCCTCTCCCTGCTCACCCGTTCTACAGAATTCCTTATTGTCTCAAACGAGGAGAGAGCTGCTCTGGAACTCCTCTGACGGTACCAAGACGCACGTCGTGACAAGACAAAAGCCATAACACACCTGAAACGTTCCCTGATGAAATCTCTCGATGAACCTCATTAAAATGGTTACTCCATTCCAAATATTATCTACTGAGGCACCACTGTAGTAAACTCTTCCTAAATTGTGCAAGTGAGCATTTAATCAGGGAACGCAATGGTTTGGAAGCGTGGTTTAGGTCTAGTCAAACCCCCAGTATTTTCCAATTATGATGGATCCTTTCCAAAAGTTAACCATCATTTAATTTCACTGTGTACTGTAAATTCAACTATCCTAAAGGACAATGCAGTTTATGAATCCAGGGTAAAAAGAAACTATTTATTAATTGCCTATGGAATATTCTGCTACTGCATATAATTTATTGATACTGAGATATTTATGCTGCCCTTCACTAAAGGTAAATATTCAGTTACATTTGCATCTCCCATATACAAAGAGTTCAATTGTTCTGCTAATTTCATATCTCTTAAAATAAATATGATAAAACGTTCCAGTGGGTGGATGAGTTTAAAGGCTTTTATTCTCTGTGACAAAATTATTGATGACAACATATCATAAATGGCACTTACTCCATATACACATGTCACAAGAAAATGTAAAATATTAGAACAGTTATGCATGCAGGAACATTTACTTTTTAAATGAAAATATAACATCCCAATTTTAAAAACCATGTGGTTAAATCAAGAGAATGCATATGGAGAAAACAGAGGACATGAAATTCCACACATGTTTGTGCTGATTTTCTTTTTGCTTACAGGTACTACACAGGTACTCAAATGTGATTGACTTTATTTAAGCCACAAAACACTGAGTCCCCCAGCAAAGCCCAGACAAATGGCACAGCCACACACAGCTCACAGCGCGCCGCCGACTGCTCTGGCTCCCAGAGGTACTTGTTCAGTGGCATTTTTTTCTCTGTTTGTTATCACCCTTTAACTTATTAAATATTAAACCAGCTCAGAAATCTGCATTTTAAATCAAAATCAGCAGTCAAAGGCAGTAAAATGTATTGAGAAGATCCTGCGCCGGCCAATTGCGCTGGTGTGACTCCAGAGGCTGCACCTCTGCTGAGCACACTGTTATCTGCTCCCGACAGCAGTGGGGAATGTTTGGAACACGCTCCCAGGATGAAGACTTGCATGTTCCAATCTTGTTTAAATCATCCAGACGTACCTCTGAGAGCCTAAAAACGGGTTACTGCAAACGGCATGGGCTTTTTGTATTTTAATATGATTAATATTGTAAGACACAAAAAGATATATGAAAGCAAGGATTTAAGAGAAATAAGCTGAGGAAGTAAAGCTTGTAAAATGCAACCAGCACCCTCTGAAAATACCAGGCAGCAAAGGATGCAATTTAAAGGAAGTAAGAGCAGAATTCTCAGCACAGGGTGGGGAGAGCAATGGCATTTTTACTGGGGCTGAAAACCAGAAGTGTTTGCTGATCTGTGCCAGCAGCTGAACTTTCAGGCCTATTTGTAAATAAAATCAAAATTGCAACTTCAGGTCCATGGATTCCCCTTGCCGTGGGCCTAAGGCGGAGGAACAGGCAGGAGCTGGGCGCTTCCCACAGCCGGGATTTGGAGAATTTCAGAGTTAAATAAAGCAGATTTGTAACTGGCAGGATCCTCTCAGCACCGACGCGGTTCTTGCTCTGAGGCAGCCGATGGAGCAGAGCTGCTCAGCGGCACTTGACAACAGCAGTGCTCCCACAATTGTAACCCTCAAATCCAATCAATCCTTGCTCTTTGCATTTCAAGCAGCTCCTGGCTGCCACTGCCTGAAGATAACTATTTTACCACCTCTGTCATGCCTAATTAACAAGTCAGATGTACAATTTAGAAATTTTGCAATTAACCTGCTAAAATATTGCTGGAGGATGCTAATTGTTATGCCAGTTGCCATAAAAGCTCATTTGCATAACTTATGTGTGAAAAACAATTATGAGCGGCGTTCACAGACGCGGTCCACAAACTGCTCCTAGCTACGGATGAGAGGGCCACAAAAACACTTAATTCATTGCCCACAAAATTATGTTCCCCCTTTTCTTAAACAGCATCTGTTTTGTGAAGCCATATTCATAGAAAATCCCCAAATCAACAATTAGGAGCATATGTAAATGTGCGATTACAGTTCTTTTTCTTCCATTGACAAGTTCCCGCAGCCGGGCGGCGCGGGCGGGCGGTGCGGGCTCCCCGCGCCGGGCACTGCCCGGGAGCCGCCGGCCCGACGGCGCCCGCGCCGCTATCGCCTCCCGCAGCCCGTCACCGGGGGCCACTTTAGCAACAAAGAGCCTAAAGTCAATTGTTTCTCCGGTGAATGGGCGTCTGTTCTCGGCATATATTTACCCAGGCGTTCAGGGCAGATTTTTACCATTAAATTGGAGGCTGTAGAACATGGTTGTTGTACAAATATTTACATTAGTGCTGACCACGGCCTTATTGCGGCACTCGGAGAGAACAATATCGGCAGCTCCGTCACCCCGGTTTGGAGGCCCGAGGCTCGCTGCAGGCCACGAAGCCGGAGCGCCGCTCGCCCTGCCCGTGGAGCGATCAGCTAATTCCATCGGACAGCAGCCGGTGCACGGCATTTCCACCAGGCCCCACCGTGCCACAGTTCTAGGGCGGGAAAACAAATGTCCCTTTTTTGTTCCATGGAAAACAGGACACAGACTCTGTGATTTTGGGTCTCCTTTTGCTCAGGCAGTTCGCTCAGCAAGTGCTCCCAGCCCAGTAAATACGACTAAACTAAAGAAGAACTTGAGTCTGGAGCCCCACAACACCCAGCTGTGTGGTTCAGCACCGATGGCATCGCGCCGACACGCAGCAAGATGATGTCACTTGCACCGCTCCAAAATATTAGAGATTCAAAAGTTACATAACAATCTCGGTGATTAAACAGCAGCTGTTATGATAATCAGTCAGTAAAAGGAAATGGATTTGTTTAGTGTTAGCAACTACAATATTATTAGATGCTGGGTATATTGAAAGGAAGAAATATTTCCTTTATTGAACGCAAAACACTATAAATTTAGGTAAACCGAAATTAGTTCATGTAATACACTGACATCCAAGAATTTATGTATAAAGAGTCTATCATTTAATTTTCAGACATTCAATTTCTATACTTGGTCACAGTCAAAAGGTCAAGAACCAACAAGTCAATAAGTTCCCAAGCTCCATATTGATATCACGTCACTGCCCTAACACGTGGAGGGGAAGCAAGAAATAATTCACAAAAAAATCCTCAGCTGCCTTTGGAGGGCAAATCTCCCTCAGCATCCCATGCCAGTGCTAGGCACCCCGAGAGCCCCACCAGTGCCAAAACCTCCCCAGCCCTGTGGCACTGGAGGCGTCGGGCAGGGCTGTGGTGCCCACACCCCAGCGCCCACTCTGCCATCCTCGGGCTTCCTTTCCCCTCTTCACCCAGCGCAACACAAGAAAGAAATACGAGGTAGAAAAACTGATAGTTCCCCCTCTATTTGAATAACAAGTGAAATCCTAAAAATCCCTCCACTGCATGTTATTACCAAGTGTATCTCCAGGTTTTATAGTGACAGGACTGTGCTATAATTTCTGAGAAAACCTCGGCATAAAGCTCCATAAACCCAACCACTCCTGTAATGTATCACCTTATCTAGTGCACAATCATTTCCACAACTTTTCATGTTAGTATAATTTGTACAAAAATGGTAATAAATACATCCTTGAAGTCAAATAAGAATCATTGCACAATCTACTGTAACTTGTTCTTACTAGTGACAGTCAATCACGCCACCAGGATCTCACATGAAAGAAAATAAGCAAACATTTGGGTGTTCTGTAATTACAAACCTCGCTAAAAGCACGCTTCCTTCTTTAATCAACAAATATAAGAAAGTGTGTCTGGCACAGCCTTTTGAGTGTGCCAAGCTGCCTTGAACAGCTACTGAACAAGGAGAGCACCGATCCCCAGCGACGGGAGCAAACCTTCTCCTTCTGTACTGAGCAAGCCAACCACCAAGGCACGAAACCGTGATATCCTTTAAGAAAGGTCTAACCATGGAGTAAAAAACATTCCTGATTAAAGCCAAGAAAAGAAGAAGTCTAAGGAAAGCTTAATTTCTTCATCTCCAGGAGGTACAACTCATCTGCGGCCAAAGCAGAATGAAGTGGGTACTGTAAATTTACCTCTGACATAACAATTTTAATTAAACCCAACAGTCGATAAAAATATTCCTTTTTATCATACAGCACCAAGTCAAGACAACCTTCACAAAAAATCAGATGGATAGCATTCCCATTTTAGAGATAAGAGAAGCAAGCTGTTGAATTCAGTTCCATGAGGCGGTGGTCGAGCTCAGGGTCTGCCCTACCGAGGTCACCACGTCCCTCCTCACCACATCCCTTACAGAAACCTGGGGAGGAAGCTTTCTTCCCCAGCCAACAGCAGCACCAGGACCCAAACCAGCAGCGCCAGGATTTCCTCTCCAGCACCATCTTCTCCTGAAACAACCCCATCAGGGGTCTACTGGTAAAGTTAAGGTTGGCTTCAGAACATTTTCATTACTTAGTTCTTTTGTTCGACAATCTGAAACCCAAAATGAGCAGCTGGAGCCCAGCAACGCTTCCTTTAGCTGCCTGTGAGAACTGACTTTGCAGTGTCGGGTGATGTTTTGTTCCTTCCAGTATCAAAAAGGTTCACTATGACAACTAAAGTTTTGGGTTATACATTGCTGACGGGATTCTTGGGGCCAGGCTCTGGGGAGCTGTGGGTGACCAGGGCCGTGGTGCTTCCCATGAGAACGGCGCTGGGGGAGCACGGCGGGCAGGGACCCGCAGCGCACGTGCCACTCGTCCCGCGCCGCCGTGGAACCCCCGTGGCTCCGGGGAAACCGCCGCGCTTTGTGTCTCATGTGCTTCATGTTAAAAATTTCCCAACAGTGATAGACTTCAGCTGCCAGGATCAGGGAGAGCATGTGCATCCAGCATGAACAGCCCCCGCACGCAGCTCTGGGCCATTTTTTTATCCTTTTTCCTTTCTTTTAAATAACTATTGGGGCTCATAACAAGCACTGTCACTCCAGCACTGCTCCCCTGATTGACTTTGCGACAATGATCTGTGGAGGAGATGGGCACTCAACCAGCCACTCTGCTGCACTCAGGCAAAGACGACTAGAGAGGCTCGGCTTGGGTTTGCTTTGGGTTTATTTTTTGCTAAATTTTTGTTCCGTTTCCAGAATTACTTCTCTGATTTTTTAAAAAACAGTATTGCAAAACCAAAATTAATCACAAAACTGTAGCAAAGCAACTCAGAGGCTGAATGAAAACCACACATGCACACACACACCAGAACTCCAGTCCTCAAAAAACAAAGGGAAAATTGAACTGTATCAGAACATCTCATCTTTGAGCCATCCTGGAGCATCCTGCTACAGCAGAGGTCTCAGCACAGTGATCTTATGTATCATATATGCTCTAATAAATAGGTTCAATGAGTTGAGTTAAGGGCAGAGTTTAACTATTAACTCTAAATTCCCTCACTCTTATGGCTGTAAGTCAATCCCTTAATGTTACTTTAACACAATTTCTGACAGTTGAATAAAATCTATGGTCAATATCACAACCCCTTCTTTGCTAAAGGAAGGAAAATACATGTGCGATTTGCATCAGAAATGGTGGGAAAGCTGTGGGTGAGTGGGGGTGACAAATGTCCACAGCCCTATTGGCCAGGAATCCGAGCCTTCCATTTGCCCTCAGCTAGCTGGGCCCTCACACCAATCCCCAAAACAACAGAACTGGCAAAACCACCTCCACACAGGTACAGCTCTCAGCACGGCAGCTGGGAGCAGGCAGAGACATTAGAATACAAAGCTGTAAGATATATCTAAAATAATCCCACAAAAATCAGATGACACAAAGAATTCTAATACTTTCCTTTTGTTAAGATACAGTAACTGAGAATACAATGAAATTCTTCATGTTCAGTATCTCCCATTAGATCAATTAATATTCAGAGAAAGGCTTTAACATGAAGTTTAAATAATCATAGAAGGAGAAAAAGAACCACCAATGTTCTAGAAGCTTCTCTAGACCTTTCAATCAATTTTATTTATATGCAAAACCAAGAGAAACTCAGAAAAAACAAAGCTCCTCCTGATGCTAAAGCTCTCAATTTACTGACAGGCAAATGGCTTCATGCTGCCACTTAATCTCATTTCTTGCATAATGCCCTCTAATTAGCATATCAAAGTGAATTAATACTTCTAGGGCATTAGCAATGGGAAAATCTGCTCCAGGCTTCACAATAGCAGTTAAGCAAGAGCCAAGAAATCCTCAAAAACACCACAAACCACTTTGCATTGCAAAACTGTTCAATTTATTTATCCTCTCTCTCTAAACACTTTTACCGCACACTGTTTTACTACTGTTCACCAAACAAAACGATAATTGCCAAAGTTACCAGCATCTGTAATGCCTGTTTAGAATCTTAATTTAGGTTGTGTACTTGAAGCTCTCTAGATGCTTCCATTGACCCCGTCATACACCACAGGACAAACTGGAAAACTGTTGTTCTTTTAAAAAATGCTGTCAGGATAATATTATTAAATAACCTTTTCCACTTACAATAAATGATTAAAAATTAAACAATCTATGACAAAGCCACCTGCTGGACAATGAGGAATGAGAGATTGGCTCTAAATGTTGATGCATGACTGAAGTATAGCAAAAGGGTTTGACCTGTAAACACACGATACAAACCCACCTCCCTTCCAGGTGATGGATTTGTATTACATGGGATATTCAGTGATTCACATTGTTGCAGTCCCTGTGACTGTGCAATACGCACTGAACTGATCATTAACAAAAGAACTGAAACACCTAAAAGGGCATAAAATTAAAGTAAGTGCATAATGATTTTTACTTTATGCTTTTATGCAAAACATACTATTTTTATTCGATTCCTGATGCAATAAACACGTTTGAGCTGTTACAATCAGAGATCGGAGCTTTTCTCCTTTAAAAAATGTTTTTAGAATCCGCATTCAATCACAGGTCACTTTGCAAAATATAAATTGTAATTTATAAACAAGGTCTAAAAACCCTGAAACTTCATCACCTTAGGGCTCCACAGCAGTCTTTAAAAATAGAAATAGACCACCGAGGGGAAAAAAAAAAACCAACAAACACCTAAACCCTACCTCCCAACACCAGTACTCCCACCCTGAGCCCAGGAAGGGCCTGGAGCACCAAGGGAAGGCCAATAACAAAGAGTAGAAGAAAATGCCGGGGGGCAGTGGGGTTTTCTGCATTTCCGTTTGCAACACGAAGGGGGGGGGGGGGAAAAGTATAGTAATAACAAAATAAATTATGCTGGATATTTATCTGGCGCTTCGAGCCTCCCTAAAGAATGCGCATTACTGAAAAACCCGGTGCTGAAGGAGCAGGCTGCATTACCTTTCCTATTTAATTCCCTGCTTCCTCCCTCAGTCCCGGCAGCACGATGGAGGAGCTCTAATGTCCAGCTGAGCTGCACAATTCATCTGTTTGGCTGATGAACTACTCCAACTCTATAAAAGCATGAACTGTAAGAGCTGACAGAAACTTTAATAATTTATATTAAATATTGATGTGAATTATTTACTCCATTCACACTTAAAGCCAGGAATTGCCTACCAGAGAAAAGCAAACGTGACAAAAGGTCAACACGCTGGTGAGAAAAGGCAGGCGGTGTCAGGCATGTGTTATCTGAACCATGCTGATCACCTTGATAAGCGAAGAGCATTAAACATGACTGCTGAGCAAACAAACAAAGCATTCTTCTCGGGGTGTCAATCGCGCTCCGACAGCTCGGGCTGAGCGCGGCGCCGGGCGCCAGCTCCGCTCGGGGCTCCGCGGCTTTGGGCTCGCCCTCGCGGAGCCGCGGCCGCTCCGCCGCCGAGCGAATGCACGCCGAGACAGCAGGGGCTGCACGGGCACGGAACTGAAAACCTGAACACCCGAGGCCTCTCCGAACCGGACCGCCGTGCGAATACACACGGAGCCAGAGCCAGCATGGGCTGCACGGGCACGGAACTGAAAAACTGAACACCCGAGGCCTCTCCGAACCGGACCGCCGAGCGAACACACGGAGCCAGAGCCAGAGCCAGCACGGGCTGCACGGGCACGGAACTGAAAACCTGAACACCCGAGGCCACTCCGAACCGGACCGCTCCGCAGTCATTAATGCAGCCTTCATTCGGATTTAAATATTGCCTTGCATTTGTAACAATTTAGAGTGTCTAATTCTGCTTATATTTGTCCACGGTAGACTGCAAATATCATTATATTAATGCTTCACACAAATCAATGTTTAAATTGAAAAAAGACAGCGTAATATCCATATCATACAACTTTACCATTGAAAGCTGCAGGAACAGAGCTTGATAAATGTATTAAATCCTGTAAAAAAAAAAAAAAAAAAAAAAAAAAGACTGTTTTGCATTCCCTACATGCCATGATAATAATTTATCTCTGAATGCAAAAATTCCTTAACTTACAACAAGCATCCTAAAATACACCACACGGTAACTGCTATAATTTGGTATTTTCAGATAAGCAAGCAAATGTGTAGAATTCAAAAATAAATGGAAGGACATGAAAGACAGCTATAAAATAAAATAAATAAAATTAATTCCTGCTCCTGGCTAAATTAGTATTGACAAGTAGGGCCAAGCCAAATTTATCCCCTACAGAAAGGGAAAAAAAAATCTCTGGAACCAGTAATCCCAGTACTCAAGGTGAAGACGGGTATTTAAATGCAACAAGAAGCACCAGCAATGGGAAGCACTGAAGGTAAGGCGCAGCCTCAGGTTCTGTGAGACAAAATACCACAAATTTCTCTAATGTCCATAATCACCAAATCGCCATTTTCTCAACTAGAGAAGTGCCCTGGTAGAAATCCACCAAAGAACCACGCTGCTGATAATGAATATGTTGGAAACAGATGACCAAATGACAACCAAGACACTTTATTCAATTTATTTTTTTCCTAGTAGGACATTTATGAAGAAAAGCAATGTCATTGCCATAAGGACAGTGCAAACGACCAAACGTTCTGCTGCACGGCATCATTTGTAATACATCTGCTGGCAATTAAAAAAATACATTCAAAAGTACAACCACTGGGTCGGTGACAAACCTTGGTACTGAAGCATGAGATGGAAGCAAAAGCTAAACAATTTAAGCTGAGCTGGATGCGCATAGACACCCAGCACTGACTTCTTCAGGTAGTCAGGGAACAACAAAATATGTATTTAGCAGCTTGGAAAAAAAGACAGGACCGTACATAAATATCTTAAAGAGCTAAAGTAAGTAACAATAACATCATAGCTGATATTTAGAAATAGCCAAAATGCACACACACACTCCCCCACACACGCACACGTATGTATGCTATCAGTGCCATTCCATTGTTCCATCTGAGTCCTCTCAGGCTCCGGCAGGACTGAGGGTCACAGCGCATTGCTGAGAGTTGTTCGCACTAAAGCTTGGCTGGAAAGTTGCAATTGGCGCAGGGCAAGGGCAGAGCGCTGCGCCCGGCTGCTCCAGCGCCGCGGTGCCGACAGGGATTAACATTTCCCCACCGTGCCAGAGGCACGCAGGGCCGGCTGCTCCGAGGAGCGCCCCGGCCGCGGCCCCGGCCCCGCAGCGCATTGACAAGGGGCGTTCCTGAGCTCCTCATCAATGAGGAGCTCTGCAGCCGGGCGGGCCCGATGCTGCCCTGCCACCACAGGCACGGCTGCTCCGAGGAGCGCCCCGGCCGCGGCCCCGGCCCCGCAGCGCATTGACAAGGGGCGTTCCTGAGCTCCTCATCAATGAGGAGCTCTGCAGCCCCGCCACCACAGGCACGGCTGGTCACAGCTGTAGCAATAAAAATAAAGGTAACTTACACGGGAACAGCGAGGAATTAACCCCGTGGCTAACGCGCGGTTTGTCTGGTTTGCAGAGCTTTTTTTATTCATTCTTTAACACCGAAATCCATGCAAGGGGAGAACGTTCTTAATGAACATTTTCATCCTCTCTTTAGACATAAAAAATAGTTGCAGCAGCCCGCGCAGCCGAGCAGGCCTTTCGCTTCCCCTGCGGACACCTCCTGCAGTCGAGAAGTTCATTAAGTTTTATGATCTTCCCAAGTCAGTCCTGCTTATAAGCCTCACAAAGGCCACAAATCTGGCAAACCATCATGTATGCCATTAGGCTTTACTAGGAAATGAATGCTATTTAGGGGTGGTGGTGACAGTAAATTCGGGGTTGGTTGGCAGCTATCATTGTTGCTGCTGGACTTGGGGAAATAAATAAATAAATAAATAAATAAATAAATAACTGTAGATGTGTGCACCGTTATGCACATGAATTCAGACATTTTTATAAACATATAATCCTGTCTCTACAAATGACTTTTAAAGAGAAAACCCCAAATTATCTATCGGTGCAGTCCAGGACCTAATAATATATTGCTCCATTGGGAAATAATTGCAATTCTCTAAGACATTTTAAGACTACAAGAATTAATATATTTTCAGTCCTTTCTCCGTAAGAATAACCACGACCCCAGGTTGAGCAACATCCTGGAGGAAACTTAATAAAATCACCAGTCAGTAGGTGTTTTAGTCAGTAAAAAAGAGCCATTAAAAAAACCAAACGATGGTGCAAATCAGTTTTTGATTCCTTCTGGCAGGACGTGAGGAAGCGGAGTGTGACACAGGTATGCAACAGATGTGAGCGTGTGCCCAGTGACACCTCAGAGCACAGCCAAAGGGAGCCAGCGGCTCCTCACTCGCTCATCTTCCTCTTTATTGGAGGGGCTTCCAAAGAACTCTGGTATAATTTTTCTTTGAACTAATTAAAGCCAGAGGTGGCAGTTTCTTTATGAACACCGTGCTACCTTGTGGTTGCCTCTCAGAATACACACAGCTATTAATAGCTGTAAAGCACTTAAATGTATTATGCAGCACTTTTGAAAATGTTAAAATGTTAAAAAAGAAATGTCAGGCTAAATTCAGTAACTCAGTGATTTGCTTTGTACATGGTAAATACCTCACAGGGAGAAAAAAAAAATCTTCAGCTCCTGACCCTGTGTGAGGCTTTCAGAAATGAGATGCATCCATTAACCCTTGCTGGGAAGTGACAGAGTGGCTCCATGCAAACTGAGGATTCCTCCTTGTGCTCTCTCCCATCCAGTCTCACAAAGTCTTTGCTGACTGTACTGAAACTACTAAAATGCAAATAAATACATAATTCAATATAAAAATCACTTAAATATCACATTACTTGTTTCTGAACAGATATGACTTCCTCACCTCTGGAGGAAGGCAGTGATGAAGCCATCACAGCAATTCCCACACCCAGGTAAACTTTGGTTCTGATCAGGAAGAATTAAACACCAGCACATGACCCCATGGGAGGCAGGTTTAAGCACCTGGCAATTGTCAGACCACAAGACACGGAGAGAGGGACACCTCTGCTTTAACTGCATCTCAGACCCTTCCTCGAGCTTCCAGTTTAGAATTGTTTGAGCCGTTCCCTCCAAGAACAGCTTCCAGAAAACGGGCTACAATTTATTTTCACGTTTTCTTTGCTTTAGCACACTAAGTAAAGCCTGAACAGACATTTCACCTCAACTGGGAGACCCTGAGTGAAGGTCCCCTTCCGGAAAGAGTTTTTGGTGGAGGTGTGGATCCATCTCCATCAATCACTCAGAGCATTAATCGTGTCCCTCCCGTGCTGCGGGGCTGGCAGGAGCTCGCCTTTGGGCAGGCAGACGCCTTCACTCTTTGTTGGTCCTCACAAAAGAGAGATAACTTGAAAACTTGCTCTACTTCTTGCAGCACAAATACAGGCTCCCAACTTACAAGTTATCACTGAAACCCCCGAAAGGTTTCAGACCACAGAGCCTCTTGTCAGGTCCCCCTCGCCTCACAAACACCCTGTGCCAGTAATCCCACTGCTGAAAGGACTCGGGCTTTCTTCGCAGCTCACCTCTGACATGTGGCTGACTACACTTGCCTTTCAAAACACTGAGGGTAAGCCCTCTGCAAATAAAGTGACCGCGGGACCTGCGCCTGCCTCCTTAATTGAAATGTGCCTCCTACAAATGTCTCAACACCGAGGGCAGGTTGCTCTCTGGCTCGGGAGCAGGACGGGCAGAGAAGTTTAGGGCAAGGAAGGAAACAAACACGAGCCGAAGGAAAGGGGTTACGAGCCGGCCGAGGTGGAACGTAGGTAGGTGGGAAGGGAGAGGGATCATTCCCCTTATCCCGGGTAATATAATGCAACATAAAGCAGAATCAATCTTAATATTCACAACACAGTCAATACCCTAGCGCTTAGCTGTCAGCAGGAACTGAAGTGGATCCCCGGTAGCAAAGAAACCCTTGGACATAAAGCACCATAATTCACAGAGAACCAACCGCTCACTCCGGGCTCCACGGCTCAGATTTGCAATGATTTCACGTTGGGTTGTTTTCATCCAGGTTTATTTTTGCAGTGTGGAATTAAGCAGAATGTTATTGAGTATCACATAGAGCTAAAAAGCCAGGCAATGGCTTAAGCTATATGCGAGTAATTGGCTATTCATTTTTAAATCCAATCATAATAAATGTTTTTGTTATTGTTAAATGTTTTTACTATTGTTAAATGTTCTTACTCTCATTTAATATTATTTTCAGTAAATGTCCTTGTTCTCATAACACAAAGCAGAATACTTTGCGAATTTTCTTCTTTAAACAAACAAACAAAAAATTCTATAAATTCAGTGATGTGAAAAAATTGCAAAAAAAAATCTCCTAAAATGCCCACAAGAAAAGCACGGACTTTATTCCTGTCGCGTAAATGAAGACGAAAAAAACCCGCACTTTTGAGATGATTTTTGATAATTTTGGCGTTTAAAAACCCAGCGCCCGGGAGGCGCCGGAGCAGCGCCGGGCACAGGAGCGGGGTCGAGGCGCCCACGGCGGGGCCGCCTCGGGTTCGGCTCGGCGCCCTCGCCGCTCACGGAGCTCCCGGTCCGGTCCCGGGGTTAAATCCCGCGGTCACACCGCCCCGGCATGTCTTTCACACACCGTCTGACGGTAACACGGCAGCGCGGGCGCTCCGGGGCCGCGGGGGCCGTGCGGGGGGACCCCCGCGCCCTTTCACGGCGCTCCCGCCGCCTCAGGAGCCGCCGGGTGCCCCCGGCCCCGCGGGGCTCCCCCGGCCCGGCCCGGCCCCCGCCCCCGGCGGCGTGAGGGGCGCCGGGCCCGGCGCGGCGCAGGCGGGAGCGCTAAGATGGCTGCGGCGGCGGCGGCGCGGGCGGCCCGTACCTGTTTTCTCCTTGATCTCGCAGAGGACGCTGAACAGGGCGGGTTTCATCCTGTGGCAGTTCAGGGCGTGTTTCCTGCAAGAGAGCACAGGACAAGCGGTTAGCGCCGGGCTCCAGCAACATGGCGCCTTCCCCAGCCCCGCGCTGGGGCCGCTCGCCCCCCGGCCGGGGGTCCCGGGGCCGCGGGCAGCGAGGGCCGGCCGGAACCTCCCTCATCCCGCTTCGCTTTCATGCGGAATTATCTTTGTGCAAACACCGCCCGAACGAGGGGGAAAAACCACCCCCCTCGTCCCCGTCCTGCGATATTAGAACTGATTTATTAAGGAGATTGGGGAGGGGGGGGGGGAGGTGTACAGAGTTTACATTGTTTTTGTATTTATTGTGATTTAATACAGCCAGGGTTTGGTTTGGGTTTTATTCACACACACACACCCTCTCCTGCAGCAATATCTGGTCAGATTTATAATTCATCTGCTGCCACTTTGAGACAAGAAAAGAAAGAAAGAGGCAAAGTTGTACTTTGAGGGATGGCCGGACAGACAGACGGATGGACGGCGGCGCAAAGGCCGGTATCCACCGGACAGTGTCCAGCGGGAACGGCAGGGACCAGCCACAGCCTCCCGCGCCACAGTGACGGCAGAACCATCGCACACTTCTACATTTATCATATCTATTTTTTTTTTTAAGGAAAGAAATCATTAAATAGCAACTTGGCTCTGCCTTGGCTGCTGGTAAATTTCTTACGGCCCCAAGAAGTTGCTCTTAATTGTGAGACTCCGGGTCTCTGCAGAGGAGCAGGAAGGAGAGAAACAAAAACCACACACACACACCAAAAATAATTTAAAAAATAATAATATTAATAATAATTTTTTTAAAAGACAAGGTTTAATTAGACAAAACCAACTTTGCTTGTGCCTCATCCAGGCTTTGGTCAGTGATGGTCATGATCTGATGGAGGATGTCGCCGATGTCCTGCTTCCTGCCGTCGCCGTCAGCCCCTTCGTGTCCGTGGGGAGGCGGCAGGGCCATGCCCCCCTGCACCGAGTGCCCGGCCAGGTTCACGCCGGCCAGAGTCTGCAGCATCCTGGACTGATCGTCCATGGCTCCGGGCCGGGCCGCGCTCCGGGCGGTCACGGCAGCGCCTGCCCCGCTCAGTCCCAGTGCCGCGCTCCTGACCGCGCTCTGCACACACACCACGAAAAAAGGAAAAAAAAAAAAAAAAAGCCAAACAAAACAATAACAAAAAATGTAGTATTTGTGTTTTGACCGGATCTCAGCTGTTTATTCCACTCTCTTCTCCTTCCCAGGGCAGTAAATCACTCTCTTCTTTAGTTACAATCTTCTTTCATCATCATCATATTGGTGCCTCGGATAAATGAGCTGAGCAGATTTCGGTGAGGTTTTCCTGGTACAATCTTCCTCCAAAGCTTTTTTTTTCCTTATTTATTTTTATTGTTGCTTTTTATGTCTTTCCCCACTTGTCCAAAAATCTTCTTTGCAAAAAGGCAAAATTAAAAAAAAAATTAAATACAAAATCAAAAAAACTCGCTTTCAAATCCTTCAGAAGTTGGGAGGGTGCAAACAGCAAAAACCACAACAAACCAGCGAACACCCCCACCCCCAAACTGCAACATAAAAAAGCCAAGAAAACACAATCACAGAGGGAAAAAAAAAATTAATCGCCCTCCCCCCCAAATAACAAACGATCCCAAGTCTGTGCACGGGGGTGAGACAGCAGCAATCAAAAGTTTGAACTTGTGCAAAGAAAAGAGCGGAAATAACGGGGAAAGAACTGTAAAAAAATTAATTACACACTCTCTGCAAAGCAATGTGCAAAAATATCGGCCCGCCGGAATTTATGAGCCCCGCGCCCGGTGCCCGCGCGTGTTTTATGTTGTTTGATGGCCGCTCCGGTGAGGGATTGACAGGCTGCCAACGCCACTCACTCACCGCAGACGTGTCACCCTGTGAAGGAGCCGAGCGGCGCGCGAGAGGGAGCGGAGCGCCGGCCCCGCCCCGCCCGCCGGCCCCGCCCCGCCCGGGCCTGGCCCCGCCCCGCCGGGCGGTCCCACCGCCCCGCCCCGCCCCGCCCCGCCTCGCGCGGGGCCCCGCCCGCCCCGGTCCGCGCGCGCGGCCCTCCCGCCGGGCCCAGCGGCGCCCGCGCTCCCGGGGCGGGCGGGAGGCGGTGGCCTCGTGCAGGAGCGACGGGCGCGGCGGCCAATCGTTGTGCGGGAGAGCGAGAGCTGCCGGCGGCATTGGCCAATCAGCTCGCGCAGGATGGTGTCGTGCCCGCCCGCCCCGCCTCGGGCTCCGCCCCCGCCCGAGGAACTTGTGATTGGGCCGTTCGAAAGGCGGCGTGGGCGGGGCGAGCGGCACAGGCCCCGCCTCCGTTGCCGTGGTGACGGCGGCCCGGGCCCGCGCGGTCCCGCCGGGCCAGGCCCGGTGCCTCCGAATTCCCGGGGGAGGCCGGGCCCGCCCCGGGCCGGCACCTGCGCCCGTGCGATGGAGCCCCGGTGCCTCCCGAGCTCCCGGGGGCCGGGCAAGGCCGGGCCCGCCCCGGGGCCGGCAGCTGCGCCCGTGCGATGGAGCCCCCGCGCAGGATGAAGGGTCCCGGGCCGGTGTGCCGCGGCCCGTGATTTGAGCGTGTCCCCGCGGAGGAGCTGCGGGACAGAACAGGAGCCTTTGGCACAGTCCACGGCTCGGGCCGTGCGTTACCGGCGTCATTGCAAATTATCTTTTTGTAAATCTGCACAGAACCGCGGAAATGGGAAGAGAATAAAGCACAGGCACCCAGGGTAATTACGAGTTCATTCTCTTAAGAGGTTCCCTGTAGGTCGCTGCCACCCCTCCTCAGGCTGTCCTCCCGTGGGACACTGCCCCGTTCGCTCCAAATTCCTTCAGCCTGGTCCGCTTTGCGCACACTTTGGGTGGTGTCTAACACAGCTGCCCCCACGGAGGCCTCGTCGGGAAGGCTGCTGTAGGTGCGATGGACAGTCACAGCGGCACTTAAACGATCCGCAATGTGCTGAATGTGTTCTGTCTGTGACGGACGATCTCTGGAGCGTGCCCAAACTCATCCTCTAACCTTCCTGGTGCTCTGGCTCATTCCTCAGGCTTGGCTCCCCCAGTCCCGGCTGGCATCACCATCCCACGCCGTCACTGGAACACCTTCACCAACTGGCCAGGGTCAGGTGTGGCTGGTGCAGATGGAGATGGCTCCTGGTCAACAAATCTGTGCTCTCAATGTCCCCCCGTGCAATTAGTGAATTCATTCACATTTCAATTACTTTACATCTTAATTCTCCACCATTGTCTGTCTTGAGCCAGTGAGTTTTCAGGGTTATCCAGTTTTACTAAGAATGCTACCCCAAAGGCATTTTAAATTGGTATTATTGTGATTATTTCACCAACGCATTTGCAAACAGGAGAGGGCTCCCTGGCCCCTGCAGGGACCTGCTGGCCTCACCACATCAGCGGAAAGCTGCTGTTCTGGGTGATTTTTTGTACTGTTTTAGGAGGCTGAGTCCAGTCACTCCAGAGCTTTGGAGTGACTCAGGCACCTCCCTGAGATGCTCTGTGCTGGGGCAGCTCCAGCTCCTGCCCTACTCTGCAGTGCCAGTCACTGATACCTGCTCCTCACAGGCCCTTGGTGGCACTTGTGCCACGCTGTCCACTGTCCCTCTCAAAGGCAGCTGCTGAGACTTCCGCGTTAGCCTTTCCTCAGGGATTAATTAACAAGTGTCCTTACTTCCACAGGAAATTGCAGAGCCTGCACCAGCAAGTCTGGAAAGGCGGCAGGGATACCCGGCCAGGCACAGGAACCCTGGGAACAGCTGCAGCTCCGGGAGGCCGGCGGTGTGGCTGGGCACCCCTGCTCGCCCTGGCAGCCGTGTGGACACAGCCCCGGAGCCCGGGGTGACCCAGGGCCGCTGCTCACGGCCTGGGGCACGGGCAGCGCTCGGTCCCTGCCCCGGGCAGCAGCGACCGGGTGTGGGGTTCATCCCCTTGTGTGGTACACCGAGCGCTACCGGCACGGTGCTTTTATTGGAAATAAAACTGGTGCGGTCCCCGTGAGAAAAGCCTCCTGTGTGTGGCCGTGCGGCACCGGTGAGCGCCGCGGGGGTGTCCCGGTACCGACCCGGGCACCAGGGGCGGGGCGGCCGTGCCCGCCGGAGCCCGTGACCCACAGCCGTGCGGCCGCACCGCCTCCGGCCGGGCCGCTCCCCGCCGCCGGTTCCGCCGGTGCCGCCGCCCCGCCCGTTCCGCGCCGTCATTTCCGCGGCCGCGGCGCTTCCGGGTCGCGCGCGGCCCCGCGCCCGTTCCGCCGGACCCGGACCCGGACCCGGAAGCGGCTGCGCGGCCCCGCGGCGGCGGCGGCGGCGCCGGTAAGTGCGGGGCGGGGGGGCGGCCGGGGCCGGGCTGCCCGCGCTGTCAGCCCCTCGCGGGCCCCGCGGGATGCTGTGACCGGCGGCGGCGGCGGCTGCCAGCCTGCCCGGGACGCGGCTCGGGGCACCGGGGCTCCCCGGGCGCGTCTGCCGGCGGCGGGGCGGGAGCAGCGCGGGGCGGGGAGGGCGGAGCGGGGCAGGCGAGCGGCGGCAGCGACGGGTGGCGGGGCCAGGTGAGTGCGGTGCAGCGGCGGGACCGGCGGGGAGCCCGGGATGCCCCGGGGGAGCGGGACGCACGCGGCACCGGCCGGTGCCGGTCACTCCATCCCGGTCCCGTGACATGCGTCCCGGTCACACGGCCCGTGCCCGTGTCCCGGCCGCACCGAGGGCTCTGCCCGCCCCGCGGCTCCCGGCGGCGCTTTGGGCAGCGTCACGCCCAAATGCCGGTGTGCACGGGGCTCCCGGCTCTGCACCTGCCTGCGGTGCCGGGAGCACGCCGGGCAGCGGGAACGGTGTCCGGGACACCCAGCAATGTGTGATTTCTGTGCTAGTGAAGTTTGGAAATTGACTGAACAGAGATGCCGAGCTTGGATATCCCGAGTGTTCTGGACGGTTTTAGGCGTCGGGGGATTATCAGGTAGATGCAAGACTGGGAATTAGACTCTCGGTTACTTTTCCAAATTCAGAACAGCTCCATTCACGGACACTTTTTTAGGTTAGATTAAAAATAAATTGAGATCAGCATGTACGTATAGACTTGTACAGAAATAACTGAAGCAGGGAGAACCAGTTTAGTCAATTTCTGTATCAATCGTGTTTCAGGTCTTTGTTGTAACACCCTTTCCTCATCGGTTAGTTAAATTTTCACCCGATTGCAACAAGTAACAAATTTAAAATAACAAATAACGAATATTAAAATAACAAGTAACGGCTACATTCTTGTTATGCATTTCCTTTGGATCACTGAAGGCCTCTGCAGGTGAAGCAACCTGGCACAGGGATCTGTGTTCTGTAGCACGAAATTTTCCCGACCATTCGAAGCTGTGAGCATGAAAAGCACACACCTGTACAGAGAGGTCAGTTATGGCAACAAATGGTACAGCACAGGAGCAGCATGCTGGTCACAGCCCCGTGCAGGAGCTGCCCATTCCCATATGGCCACTGTTTTTGGAGATCACACAGTCACTGAGGTTGGAAAAAACCTCTGAGATCATCGAGTCCGGCCTCTGACTCACCAGCACCTTGTCAGCCAGGCCAGAGCACTGACTGCCACCTCCAGTCATTCCTTGAGCACCTCAGGGTGGGGATTGCATCCCCTCCCAGGGCAGCCCCTTCCAGCCCGGACAGCCCTTTGTGTGAGGAAATTCCTTCTGGGATCCACAATTCATTCTGGCATCCGAGGGCAAGTGACACTGGCTGAGAAATGGGCATGCAGCTCAGCTGTCTTCATTTGTTCCCGTTTGGGGACCCTGTCCCGCACCTGGGACTCTGCCTAACACTGGGGACCCTGTCTGGCACCTGGGGACCTGTCCCACACCTGGGGACCCTGTCCCACACCCCACACCTGGGGACCCTGTCCCACACCCCGCACCTGGGGACCTGTCCCACACCTGGGGACCCTGTCCCGCACCTGGGGACCTGTCCCACACCTGGGGACCTGTCCCACACCTGGGGACCCTGTCTGGCACCTGGGGACCTGTCCCACACCCCACACCTGGGGACCTGTCCCACACCTGGGGACCCTGTCTGGCACCTGGGGACCTGTCCCACACCTGGGGACCTGTCCCACACCCGGGGACCCTGTCCCACACCCCACACCTGGGGACCCTGTCCCGCACCTGGGGACCTGTCCCACACCCCACACCTGGGGACCTGTCCCACACCTGGGGACCCTGTCTGGCACCTGGGGACCTGTCCCACACCTGGGGACCTGTCCCACACCCCACACCTGGGGACCCTGTCCCACACCTGGGGACCTGTCCCACACCCCACACCTGGGGACCCTGTCCCGCACCTGGGACCCGCCGTGCAGGGAGGGGCTGCCTCAGGCGTTGTAGCAGAGTTCTCCAGGGCGTTTCTGTTAGTGCACAGTTTCTGTTAGAGCACACAGACTCCAGGCTGTAAAGTTTTGATGTTAACCCTGTGTGTGTGTGAGCTGAGGGGCTCCATCAAACTGTGGTGCCTTGTTGTTCACTGTCTGCCAGCTCAGTTTCGTATCCCAGACAGCACAAGGGCAATCCCTACCTTGTTGCTTATTGCCTGAGAAGTGCTGTATCTAAATCCATTACCCTGAGAGCAAAACAAAGCTCCTTGAATATGTTTTGTGTGCTCTTGAAAGAGACAGACCCAAAATTAAAAGCCAGAGGAGCAGGGGATTCATCTTTTGCTGAAGAAATGTGAATCTGTCCAGTTCCATTTGATGTAAAGTCCCAAAGGGGCTGAAGGTCTCAGGCATTTTTAAGTAGGTCTGATCATCATGAGCGTTTCTTAAGTCAGAAGCAGCTTGCATGCTGCTATATTTAAAAAATAAGATTACGATCATGTTTTTAATGCAATAAAAATATTTACATGCAGTCGGAAGTGGAATGGCAACAACGTAAAGAAAGTGACCAGGGCCAAAGTGTTTGTTTTGGCAGGTGCTGCTGTTTAGGGCACCCCGTGCCTGGCAGTGCCCGACCCTCCTGGTGCTGCTGCAGAGCTGTGCCATGGCTGTGCTGAGCCCCTGGGCTGGCTGCACCCTCATCGTGTCCCCAGGCTCTGTCCTGGCTCCAGGCAAGGCAGCCTCTGTCAGCCTGGGGACCTCTGTGTGTGTAAAACCCAAACTTCTCAGTAGCAAACAGGCTAAAAGGTAAAATGGTGAAGCTTCCTGGTTCAGTTATTTTTTAAAATTGAAGCTTGTATTGATGTTTATGAAATTTATTAGGTTTTTTAGGCTCTTGAATATCATGCTGAGAATTGCGAAAATAGCAGCTCTAGTCTGATATTTGAGCACTGTGCTTTCATTCTCCACTCTACAACAAGATATCTTATTTATCACAGAATCCCAGCGTGGTTTGATATCCCATCCATCCCTGCCCTCTGGCAGAGGAAGCCATTCCCGTGTCCCGTCCCTCCATGCCCTGTATGTGGTGTCTCTCCATCTTTGCTGTGGACTCTCTTCAGGTGCTGAAGGCTGCATTAGGTCCCTCCTGGGCCCTCTCCAGGCTGAGCAATCCCCATTCTCTCAGCCCTTCCTCAGAGCAGAGGTGCTCCATCCCTCTGATCATTTTTGTGGCCTCCTCCAGACCCACTCCAGCAGGTTGATGGCCTTTAGGAATGTTCAAGCTCAGCAAATTGTCTTTAAAGCATTCTCGGCATATGAGTGACAGAAAGTGTTCCATGGAAAAGCACCTTTGTTGAAGTGTTCCTTCCCAGTTTTCTGTGTAAAGTCCATCAGCTTCACCTTCTCCTGGACAGGGGCTGCTGCTCGCCTGGAAAAGAGTGTTCAGCAGGAATAAAAGTGAAATGAGTGCTCTGTGTTATTTACAAGGCCCTCTGGTTTTGTTTTGTTAGTTCAAAGCCAGCAGCAATTAAGCCTCAGTCATGAGCTCAGCTGTTTTCCCTGCGCAGCGATTCTCCCACACGCGAGCTGTGAAATTGGGTCAGGGGGTTCGGGGTGGTGGGTCCGCCCCGAGTGGCTCTGCAGCCGTGCTGTGTGTCTGGGACCCTGCAGCCCGCAGGAGGAACCCATCTCCGTCAGGGACGTTGAAATGGAGAGGGGTTTGGCCGTGTTCAGGGAGCAGAGCCGGGCAGGAGCGGCGCTGGGAGCGCTGGATCCGGCGTTCAGCGCAATATCTGAATGAAAAATGACAACACTTTGTCATCTGTTCAAATTGATATTGCACTCTCGGCTGTGACAGCTGAAAAGGCCCACAGGTGCCATATAAAGAGGTGACCATGTTGTCATATTTCATTTAGGCATCCCTCTGCAAAGCCATAATTACCTAATTAGGTTGTTAATTAGGAGATTAGCATTTCGCTATATTGATAGAATGCTCTTTGCAGGCACGAGTCTAGATACAGATTTGTCTGCCCTAATTTATAATCTCTGCATTTTTTATACTTATTTATTTGCTTAAAATCTTGATGCAAGATTTCTCAGGTTAGCAGAGAATCAACTTATCTACAATTAAACAAATATTTGAGAATACCAGGAAAGAGAAGAGTGAATACTTCCCATACATACCCCAGTATTTTCTCCCCCCTCTAAAGCTCAGTAATTAAAATATTGGAATTGGTGTTATTTGCATCCTGATTAGTGTGACAACAGAAGTATAGCCAAATTCTAAGCAATTCAAAAATACAGAGCAAGTGCCAGATTGATTTACAGGTCTGGAAATGAACAAATAATTTGTTAGAAGTTGTGTGTAATGTGGTGTTTGCTCATCATAACTTCCCAATTCCAGTCTCTCTTGTGAGAGAGCTTCTTTATATGACTGTAAATGATTATTTCCTTTTTAATGATAGGACCGGAGTGTGAGTGACAGCTTCTGCAGATAAGTATTCACTCTTAAATGCACTTGAGCTTTTGCTGAAACATAAACTTGAATGTTCGTATATTTCAGTTCACTTTCCTTTATCCTGCATGCCCAGGACCTGTCTGTGTTTGAGGGGGTTGATTATTTTTGCTGCTGCAAATGCAGATAACCAGAACCATTTCATGTGCAATTGCAGACAGAAGTTGACTGGGAAATTATTTCATGGAACCTGAATCATAAATTTTGAAGTATGTTCGTGCCGTTCTGTTCCTGCTTATATGACGCTGGGGGAAAAATCAATTTTTAATTCTAATCTGCCTATCTTTTTCATTAGTTTTTAAAGATCACTTTGAAGAGCTACAGTCAAGGAGGTGTTTGAGTACAGGGACTGTGGAAGCCCTTGAATGATAACATGACCTGCAGTGTATACAATTTTCCCAGCTTGCTGTGTTTTGAGTTTGTTAGCAATTGTCTTGGATCCAAATTGTACCTTCCACAAATTGTGTCTTTGGAATACTTTTGTTTACTTTGAACAGGGCTTTAATTGTTTATTACTTCCTTAAGGAGGATAGTCAATTTAAACAATATAAAACAAACAAACAAAAAACCAAAAACAAGCTACAGCTTTGCAGAACATGAGGAAAGAAGGTTTTTCTCCCCCTACTTCTTACTTTTATAATTTGGAGAGGAAGGTACATTGCAGGAATTGGCTTGAGAGTTTTGTGGAGAATTTGGAACTGCTTTTAGCCCTTTTTACTGGAGAACTCTTAAAACCATTCCATTAAAATTGGTGAAACTTCAAAGTTGTAGCTCTTTCCTGCAGCAGAACATTTTTAGTTGCTGACAGCTTTCTCTGATTTTATTGTTTCTTGCAGCTTGCTTAGAGGTCTGTGTATTTCAAAGCATGAAAGGCAAAAATACCAACGTGAAGAAAATATTTCCTGGAAGATGCCACGGAAAAGGGGCATCTGGCTTGTCATTTTAGAGACATGTCCTGCAGTCAGAGATGTGCTGGTGGCACCACAGGGCTTTTGGTGGAGCTGGAGGGGTCTGACCTGGAGCCTGCGGCCTTTTGGGGACTGGCACAGGGTGTGAAAGTGCCTGCTGGCTCTGGGGTCACCTCACCAAGAGAAATCCGTATTTCTGCTGGGAAACGTGTCAGGAGCTGCAGGAGGGAGCAGGCTGGGGCAGAGGGTGGCGCAGAGGGCCCTGCCCCGCTGCTGGCAGCTGTGCAGGTGAGACACGGCTCTCTGCAGGTGTGGGGCAGTGCCAGGAGCAGCCCCTTGTGCTGGGCAGTGCCAGCCTGGCGCTGTGTCAGATTGCACTGTGCTCATTTAACAAACCCAGAGATCCATTCTGAAATAGCTGCCTTTCCCCAAGTGAGGAGAGCTGCTCTCAGCATTTTTCACGCTCAAGGTCAAACGTTCCCCTGCAGCCAGCAGCGAGCAGGGCTGGCAGTGGCTGCAGTGCCCCCGTGGCTGGGTGCAGCACGGGGCTGGCTCCAGCTGTGCCTGCTGCTGTCTGCCTGACGCCGCGGATGGATGGGAGCGTGGCAGCCGTGAGCTTCAGCCTGTCCTTGCCCCTCATCTCACACTGCTCTGCTATCTCGTTGTCACCTCGGGTAGGTTAACGTGCAGATACCGTCGCTGTGTGGGGCGTTGGTGGGGGAACGGGAAAGCCAGAAATCTTTATTAAATAATTGCAGATACCATCCCTGTGTGGGGCGTTGGTGGGGGAACGGGAAAGCCAGAAATCTTTATTAAATAATTGCAGATACCATCCCTGTGTGGGGCGTTGGTGGGGGAACGGGAAAGCCAGAAATCTTTATTAAATAATTGCAGCGCATGGAGCAAGCAGGAGGGTCACAGGAACAGTTCACATGTTGTGATGATGGAGTTGCCTCCCGAAATTCAGCTGTGTTCAGCTGTGTGTTCAAGGTACAGCCTGCGTGGCTGCAGATCCTTTTCCAAGACCTTTGTGTCACCTCCTGGCAGCGGAGTCGTTTGTTAGCGTTCCTCGTTGTGCCGGGGTTATGAATGAGCCTGATCTGCATAAAGCCCTGCTTGCCTGCCTGGGAGAGCCCATCCCTGCCATAAATATAGCCGTGGGGAGCTGCAGGAGCGGCGCTGCTGGGAGAAATAGTGCGCTGAGATGCAGCTGTCTGCTGCTGCCACGGAGTGCCCGTGAGTCCTGGCAGGGCCTTCAGCCTCCTGATGGTGCAGTTTGACATTTTGGGGACGCTCTGTGCCTGCCCCAGGCCGAGGGGGCTGTGCCCCCAGGGCAGGGCAGAGTCACAGCACTGGGGCCAAGAAGGGCAGAGGGAGCGTTCGTCCCTGGCTGCTGGTCAGACAGCGTGCACACAGATAGGTAGGTGAGTAATAAAGATGAGGAGAAAGTGAAGATCTCTGTCCACCTGTGTGCTGACCACAGGTGTTTGCCAATCAGTACATCATTCAATCCCAGCCTGTGTATCCTATTGTACAGAAATGCCAAACTCTAACATTTTGGAGATTTCACATTGCTCTCTTCAGTTTTAGTGTTTGCACAGAGTATGTTTGACAGCTGCCTGCATAGTGCTTTATTCGGTTGTAGAATATTATCTGTATAGCACAAGTATTAGAAGAACATACATTTTTTGTTTATGATGAAAGAATGTCTAAGGTGCTGGTGCTTAGAAGGTCCCTGAATCCTGTTAAATTTGGCTCCTCCATGAGGATGTGGTGATGGTGTGTGGGTGTAGGAGTGCAGAAGGGGTGTGCTGGCAGATCTCAGCAGATCTAGACATTGATTTTGGGTCTGTGATTTTGCTGGAACCTTCAAGGTGTTTGTGTAAAGGTTTGCAAAACTGAACATTGCTTCTTTGAGTTCTTCTCTCTCACTGGAAGTCGCTGTTCCTCAGGGTGGGTCTGTGCCTTTTTCAACAGGAGAACTGGTTAGAATTCTGGAGACGACAACTATTAACTGTGGCATCAAAACCTGAACTGAATTTGGGGTCTGACCTTTCTTTTTTTGTTTTTTGAAGTATATATACTGCTCAGAGAGTTTCCAATTAGCTTTAATGTGTTGACAAATAAGCTTTAATGTACGTTTTTGAAAATTCCAAAGAGGAGGAAATAAAAATACGTTTGTGTAAAACTTGTGTAGAATTTCCAGCACTTCCTCAGCGTTCAGGTCTATGGGAGAGGCAGTTGCAGATGTACAGTTTGGAAGAAGCTTGGCTGATTTAGCACACCACTGTTAATGGCAGAAGTCGGGGTGCAGGGTATAAAGGTAAAACTCGCATCTGCTGTTACATGTTGTTAACTCCCTCAGCAGACATTAAATCATTTCAAGTACAATAATAGTGTGGGAGGTAAATTAACTAACCATTAACAATCTTATAAATACACAATTAACATGCCAACATTTATATGACACATTGATGGGGCAGCAGTAATTTTTGATTGGGAGTTTGCAGACCTTTCCGACGCCTGAGGCTGTTGCTTATTTAAACAAGTTTTTGCCAATTGCAGGTACACGTAGCTTTTACTAATCAGTGAGTAGAAATAATTCAGTTTAAAGAACATTCTCAACGTGTGTTTTGCCATGTCCATGAGCTGTGCTTGGCTGTGTCTGTGTTTTCCAGGCCCCAGGGTGCTGGTCACGCTGGTGCAGGGTCAGAGCCCTGGGCACATCAGTCCTTTGGGTGGCACATTTGCCTTGTGGCCTCTCCCTTGGAGGCCAGTGAGAGCTCCCTCAGGAGCAGCCCTGCTCACTTTGATGGAAAGAGTCAGAAATTAAAGCAGAGTGTGCAGTTGTGGTGCTCTGGAGCCTCTGGAGATCCCATCCAAATCCCCACCCCATGAAGGGCCAGCAAAGCTCCAGGCTGTGTCCAGCTGGGCTCTGAGTGTCTCCAAGGATCCTGCTGGAGTGAATTTCACTGATAGCAGAATTTATGGTTCTGGAACGAGCCTGCCTGGTCCTTTCTGTCCCTTCCCTCTGTTAAAGTATCCCAGGAGAAGGCCAGCTGCCTCTAGCAGATTTTCATGGGAAGTGGCTTTGTGTGATTTAGGCAGCAGTTTTGCAAGCAGCAAGGACAGGAGATTGCTGGTGTTTCTGAGTTCAAAATCCCAAACACACACATGCAGCTCTATAAAGTGTTTTCCTCTGGTTAGAAAAGCAGTGGGATTTCAACCTTCTGGAATTTACACGTAGTCTTGCCCTGTGTGTGAGCTCAGACCGAGTCCCCTCAGGTGGAGGTGTCCCCAGGGCTCCTGCTGCTGCTCGCTGATGGACTTGCTGCATGATCAGGAATAATTTTTTGTTTTTCCTTTTTAGGTTATTTTCAGCAGGTAATTTTTTGATCCAGCTCAGCCCACAGCTCCAGTGCCAGCTTTGGGAGATGGTGGAATTCCTGGAGCAGGTCAGGCAGGGCACGGAGCTGCCCCTTTCAGAGTCAGCCCGGGCTTGAATTAGATTGGCATCACTACAAAGCCACAGCTACAGAAAAATCAGATAACAATGTGAGCGTGGTTTGGGTTTTGTGGTTTGGGGTTTTTTCCTTTTCCGTTTTGCCCTCTGCTTTGTTTCAAAAGGCCACTTGAGTGCTCCGAATGAAATATTTTAGGTAAGTGGCAATTACTGTTCTTAGAGTGCTTCAGAGCTCAGGCGTGTGGTATTTGGTCACAGAGCTTTCTGTGTTACAGCAGTTGCCCTGTGTGAAGCACCATGCAGCAGCAGATGTTCAATATTCTGCCCTGAGACACTAATCTCTTCATGTTTAAAGCTTTTCCTGGAAATACAAAACCTGAAGAGAGTCTGTAAGAAGGCACTCAAAGAGTTAGTGTGTAGATGCAGAAGCGAAAGAGAAACACAGTTGAGATGGGTGAAAAGAAATCCAAAACCCTGTTGGCTTTGTAAATGGATTAGTTGAAGTAGGCAGATGTTTCTGCTCTGGATTCTCCTGCCATCCTCCTGCGTGCAGCACTGTGGGGTGTTTAGCCTTGCAGCAGCCATGTGGGGTGCTGGGACCTGTCTGTGGGTATCTCTGGTGTCCTGCCGTCCTCCAAACCCCCTGCTCCTTAAGAGGATCTCAGCAGCCAGTGTGGCACAAGTGAAGTGGAGCAGAGTCAAACAGCCTGCCCTGAGTCAGTCGGGGTTTGCGCGTCCCACACAGCCCTTTGGGGATGGGGGTTTGAGCTGTTTGTGTTTGCTCCTGCAACGCCGTGTGCGCTCTTTCCAGGTACGTGTGTCCATGACGCGAGATGGAGAGGAGATAGTACGGTGAGGGCGTGCCTTGAGGCAGGATGGCTTTCCTGGACAACCCCACCATCATCCTGGCGCACATCCGGCAGTCGCACGTGACCAGCGATGACACGGGCATGTGTGAGATGGTCCTCATCGACCACGACGTGGACCTGGAGAAGTTCCACCCCTCCTCAGCCTGCGGGGACAGCGGGGCCGAGCCCCAGGGCAGCAATGGGGACACTCAGGGCTACGTCTACTCCCAATCCGTGGACATTACCTCAAGCTGGGACTTTGGGATCAGGCGCCGGTCGAACACAGGTGCGTGGGGTCTGCAGCAGCTCAGCCCCAGCCTCCCTGGGCCTCCCTGGCAGGACAGACCGGAGCAGGACCAGCCTGGTGCCTGTCAGACTCCCTTTGGAGTGCTCAGGCCCTTTTAGACAAGGATACATAATGATTCAGTTACTTCAGCGTGCTGTCAGCTGAGCCTTAATTGCTGTTTTACCTGTTCCTGTGCAGGAGAGCATTGAGGTAGTCAGTTTTATATATAAAAAAAAAATTCAAATTGTGGAGACATCAAATCCAAATCCAAAGTACATGAACAGTCTTTGATATCTCTATTGTTACTGTCTAGAGGGGTGTTAACTTTTGAACAGGATAGTTATTTTCTGAGAAAAAATCTGCCTAGTGAGGCATCAAATGTATTTGTTATAAAAGAGAGGAATGAAGTTTGATGTGAGCCAACAAAGGGAATGATTTGTCTGTATTTTGTCTCTTAAAGTTTTATTTCTGAGAAAAACCTTGAGCTAGGGTTTAAGGTACCAAATCAGGAAGTCTAAGGGTGAACACCTTTACAAAATACACTCTTTTTGTCATGGCTGGCAGAAAGCTCTCCCATGTGGTGTTTCATACAGGGGACATCCAGACTTCTACTTAGACCTGAGGAATATTATGAGCAGGAGTTCTGTAAGGTAAAATACAGATGAGAAGGTTGGTGTACAGTGGTCAGTACTGACCTCTTTTTTCTGTGTCTGTATAATATTTTTAACATGATTTCTGCAGGTATTATAACACCACCTAGAGCCCAGAAAGCACCTCTGTGCTCTGCTTCACCAGGAAAACGTGTGTGCTGTTGGAGGTGCTGCAATGCCTTTCACAAGGAGGAATTTGTGAGAGGCTCCAGAAAAGCCAGGACGCTGAGGCTCAGCTCAGGGCTGACCATTAATGAAACCACAGCTGCCTTTGGGCAGCCACCAGAGTTTTGGTTTGTCACACCCAAAACTGTCACTGGCTGCCTGTGACAGCGACCCCTCCATAATTCACATTTCTGGCAGGTGCTGGCCATTCCCTCTGGTTTGGCACAGTGAAATGGTCATTCCTGACCAGCTCCAGGTGGAGGAACAGGAGGGGCTCAGGGGAGGTGCTGACTGTGCTCTTGGACATTTTGACAGGGGATGGAAATATCAAACAGATAAAAACATGCATTATCTTGTTTCTAGTCAATGGTTTTTCCTTAGTCCTTTCTTTACCTGTTAATCTAACAGATTATATTTTCTGATATTAAAATATTATTTATTTATATTTTCTGATAGCTCATTTGGAAAGAAAGGGCTTTGGAAGGTAATTTTGAGTTACAGTGTGGGCAGTAACTGGTACAAATGTGGAGCTTTTCTTTCAGAATAAACTATCTATGCTACAACAGTGTTTTCCCAATATTTAAACTTATGAGAAGGGATATTTTTCTTATTTCATTAAGAGGAAACTACCTAGAGGTATTCAGGTTCTAGCATTGTGTTGTTAATGGCAGATACTTATCAAAGTCCCCATTTGTGCTTGTACCTTAAACTGCTTGCTGCAGCTGTTAAACTTCAAAGGAATATTTTTTTATCAGTTCTCGCATTGACAGTTGTTATGGGGGAAAAAAAATTACTTTCTTGTCCACAATTCAGTTCAAAGACCTAAATGTAAAAGAATAATAACAGAAGGGACAGAAAATATTTATTAATGTTTTTTAATTGCTGGAAAGGCTCAGGGAACTCCACTTGTATCCAAAAACTGTCAGAGTAATTTAGCATTTTAGAATCTCTTCTACAAACCCATTTTAGTTAATGAATTATCTCAATGCATCAAAATTGCTAATATGTCCAGCAAATTGTTTCCTTTGGGGATCAGCACTGTTAGTTCTACTTCCCAGTCTGATCTGCTTATTTTGAGTGGACAACATCAGTGGTTTCTTGGGGTCATTGTCTCGGGTGCCTTCCATCAGGTTTTTTCCCCAAGGAAGTCCTACAGTTAACAAAAAAGGTGATTTAAGTTGTCTGGTACCCTGGGCTGAAAGTTCTTTGGTACCAGAACTGTTTGGGGCTTTTTTTCCCAACCATATTTTGAAGATGGAGTCAAAATATATGTAAAGAAATATTATATTCATTTTAGGATTTGACTAATGTTGTGAAGATACAAATCATTTATTTTACTACCTATAAACTGTTTCAGCCTACTGAAGAAAAAGCTGTGCTAATTTATATCGCTTTGACATTTTATAATTTTCATGATTTTTAGATAAAGGATTTTATATTTAAAACTTTAATAGTCTAGTCTGAGTTCATTTATCTTTAATTTTTGAAACGGGTAGAGTAATTCATAACAGTAATTTTATTCCTGTAATGTAATATTCACTTCAGTTCATTTGTGCATTAAAATTCCTTTAAGACCGTTATTAATGATTTATATAATGAAATGTCATATTAATCACAGAAGTTTTCACATTTTATTATTCTCTTCCATGTTAATACTATCTTTATGATCTCTATTAATGTTTTATATCCTCTAATTTCAATTATAAATCAAGAACATTTTCATGTTTTTGTTGGTATTTGCTTTTCAGGGGTGCCACCTTTAAAATTTTATGACTTTTCCCCCTACATATGCAGTATAAAACATCTTTATTCATATAAAGGTAGTTAATTATGTCTTTGTTTATAGTAAACTTTCATTGACAAACTTATAGTTGTAATATTTCTTTTCAAGCTCAGAGACTAGAACGTCTGCGGAAAGAGAGACAAAATCAAATAAAATGCAAAAACGTTCAGTGGAAAGACAGAAATACTTCTTGCTCAGGTAAAAGAAAATATCTCTTCTTTTCCTACTGTTTTTATTCCTGCCAGTGATGGTTACAACATCTGCAGTTTGTAATTTTCCCCTAGGGTTTCACAGCACAGAGGAAATGTCAATTCTTTGTGCTGTTCCAGGTGCCAGCCCTGGCCAGGGCACTCAGGGGTTAACAGAGCAGAGCAGAGGAGAAGTGCTGGGCAGCCAGTTTGGGTTATGGGTTATGGGGTGGGCTCTGCACCCCTGAGGCATCCCTGGCCCAAATCCATTCCCAAAAATTCCCCAATTTTATTCCCAAAAAATCCCCAAATCCATTCCCAAAAAAATCCCAAAAAATCCCCAAATCCATTCCCAAAAAATCCCCAATTTTATTCCCAGGAAATCCCCAAATCCATTCCCAAAAATCCCCAAATCAGGTCACCGTGTCTGTGCCCCCGGGGGCGCACAGGGGCCCTGGTGGCACCGTGGGGACAGCAGTGGCTCTGCCCAGGTCTCTGCAGTGCCAGGGTCTCCAGGGCACTTCCCAGCCACTTCCAGCAGTGTTTGGTGCCATGGAGGATTTTGTAGAGTTTACTTGTATTGACTATTTTTGTAGCTACTTCTTTAGATAAGGTGCAAATCCCAAGAAATAAAGGGTATATGTGTGATCTGCTTAAATGCAAGCATTATAAACGCTGCCTTGGCTTATCTCGCCTTTCCTTGCTAAAACTATTATCGCTGATTTCTCAAAATATATTAAATTCTATTTTTGTTAATTATATAATTAAGTATTTGTGGCTGGATGTTCTACATAGTTTAAATTGTAATATATGAAATTACAAATCTGTCTCCATTTTCCTATTTTAGAGTTCAAGCTAGTTTCTATTTCTGTTGTGTTTGACAGACATTCAAACCTTTGTATGGTCTGTCATGCCTGCTTCTTTCAAAATTTGTGTATATCTTAATGAGGTCCCTCTGTAATCTCCCTTTTTTGCCTAATTCCTCCTCTCTCCGTGGCTGTCATTTGCAGAACGTTCTCCAGCACTCTAATGTCTTTTCAGAGGAGTGAACAAAGCTGCTCACACGAGCAGCACAGCCACACTAATCCTTAATTCAGTGTTCAGCTGTGTTGGATACCCCTGTTAATGCATTCTGAAATGTTTTTGCCTTTCTCCTTCTGTAAGCAGAGTTGTAGGTTTTAAAGGTTAATCTACCATAACCTCCACCTCTTTGCTGAGTATTTTATAGCACTTGGCTGGTGATGATGCAGATCCTCCTGTGTCTCCTGCACTCTGAGGGTTCCTGTGCAGCTCCTGGGGCTCTGTGCTCAATCCCCTTTTCCCCCGTGTGTCCCCAGCAGCCACATTTGTCCCCTCTGAGGAATGGGCAGGCAAATGGGTCCGTCCCTGCCTGCTGCAGAGCAGATTTAAATAAAAATAAACAAGTTCCACAAAAGCTCCAGGCTCAGGGCTGCTGGCAGAGCTGGTTTTCCTTTCCTTCTGTGCTTGGCCACTGAGATCTGAGTGCTTCTCTCCTGCTGGCATGAGCAACACGGCAGCAAGGAGAAGGAGGAGCCCTTCAGGATGTCCTTTGTACCTTTTCACCTTACATTCCTCCATCAGGATATCCTCTGGACCTTTGCATCTTACATTCCTTCATTTCAGAGCATATAAAATGCAAATTAACAACGTGTCAAGGAAATCCTTCCAAGGTCTTGCATTCAGCCCATGCTGACATGCAAGACCTAAATTTTTATCTAGCTGTAGATAAAAACTTGATTTTTCACTTGTACAAGTAAAACCATTGAATTGGATCCCAGTGCCCAAGAATTATCAGTTAAAGGCAATACTCCAATACAATGCTTTAGATTTTTTAAAAAAATTAAGTGCAAGTGCTTGTTGAAAAACCAAAACAAGCTAATGGAGTTAAAGTGGCCACATTGAAAGGGATTAAATCAAGCTTTTTTGGCTAATTGCAGCCTCTCACAAGCCCGCTGGGGATCTCTCAGTGCCAGTATTTAGCACCTCTGCCAACTGCCTGAATTTTAAGGCAATCTGCTGATAAAAATAAATGGAGCTTTTGACTAGTTATCATTTGACAAGTTTTAATTTTGCACTCTAAGAAATGAACCAAGTCCCTGCAGATCAAGTGCGAGGCCATTCCCTCCTGGGAGCAGTTCCATCTCCCTGGAGGAGCAGGATGTGGATGTGGGAGATGTGGGGACCCGAGGGCAGGGGAGCTGGGCTGGGCTCTGGGCAGGGATGGATGGATGGGGGATGGATGGATGGATGGATGGATGGATGGATGATGGATGGATGGATGGATGGATGGATGGATGGATGGATGGATGGATGGATGATGGATGGATGGATGGATGGATGGGGGATGGATGGATGGATGGATGGATGGATGGATGGATGATGGATGGATGGATGGATGGATGGATGGATGGATGGATGGATGATGGATGGATGGGGGATGGATGGGGGATGGATGGATGGATGGATGGATGGATGGATGGATGGATGGATGGATGGATGGATGGGGGATGGATGGATGGATGGATGGATGGATGGATGGGGGATGGATGGATGGATGATGGATGGATGATGGATGGATGGGGGATGGATGGATGGATGGGGGATGGATGGATGGATGGATGGATGGATGGATGGATGGATGGATGGATGGGGGATGGATGGATGGATGGATGGATGGATGGGGGATGGATGGATGGATGGATGGATGGATGGGGGATGGATGGATGGATGGATGGATGGATGGATGGGGGATGGATGATGGATGGATGGATGGATGGATGGATGGATGGATGGATGGATGGATGATGGATGGATGGATGGATGGGTGGATGGATGGATGGATGGGGGATGGATGGATGGATGGATGGATGGATGGATGGATGGATGGGTGGGGGATGGATGGAGGATGGATGGATGGATGGATGGATGGATGGATGGATGGATGGGGGATGGATGGATGGATGGATGGATGGATGGATGGATGGGGGATGGGGGATGGATGGAGGGATGGATGGATGGATGGGGGATGGGGGATGGATGGATGGAGGGATGGATGGATGGGGGATGGATGGATGGATGGATGGATGGATGGATGGATGGATGGGGGATGGATGGATGGATGGATGGATGGACGGATGGATGGATGGATGGATGGATGGATGGATGGATGGATGGAGGCTGGGGTTCTGGTTCCTGGAGCAGCTGTGGGGAACCTTGGCCAGCTTCAGTCACAGCTCCCTGCAGATGAGAGCCCTTGGAACTGATGTGCTGACACACCCAGGCTCTGTCCTGATTTCATAGTGCCCTTGTAACACAAGTCCTATTTTCTAGGGTTTTTTAAAGTAAATTGGAAGTTGAGCTGCTGTTGGAAGTTCAGCTGTACACTTTCTTCACATAAAAAGGCTTTTATGAGCCTTCTCAGACCATACAGACACCTCCTGAACTTGCATCCCCTTTGTTTTTAGAAAGCTTTTTTGTTTTTATTGTTCAGACTGTTGATCTGGAATGGTGGTTTCAGGTTGGACTTTTTGATGAGGGGAGGCCATATCCATTCCCCCATGAGGAGTGGCACGTGCAGAGCTGATCCTGTGGCAGGGGTGGTGCCAGGCTGCAGCTGGCAGGGTGTCACTGCAGGGCAGGGCTGCTGTGCCCCGTGCTGCAGGCTCAGTGCCAGCTCTGCTGCTCCTGGGGCAGCAGCTCCTTCCCTTCCTGTTCCCTGCTCCTTTAGGAGAAGGTGGGCAAGCAGAGAGGCCAGGAATGTGCCATTCTCCTCATTGTTATCTGACTCAGCTGCGTCTCACACTGATCAGTTCTGTTCTCTGTGCAGGAAAAGCTCACCTTTTTCTCAGCCTAAACAGGAGCATCACTCAGGCTTCTTAATGGTTTCATGTCTTTGGGCTATGAAAGAGTGGTGGTAGATCCTGCCCCGCTGAAGCATTTGTAGGTTTATTTATTTGATTTTGTGCTCCCTGGTATGATGTTATCTCTGTGTGGTGAGCAGCAGCCTCTGTACATTTCCTCACACCATGCCTCTAATCTCTTTTCTGACCTGCAGCGGAGGAGCTGAGCTCACTGTTTGAAAAGAAGAATTTTAGGGTGAAATCCCCATGTTCTGGGAAGCAGTCCATCCTCTCTGTGAGACTGGAGCAGTGCCCACTGCAGCTCAACAACCCCTTCAATGAGTACTCCAAATTCGATGGCAAGGTGAGCACGGGGGGCTCTGCCAGGGGTGCCACACACTGCCCCTGGGCTGTGCCAGGGGTGCCACACACTGCCCCTGAGCTGTGCCAGGGGTGCCACACACTGCCCCTGAGTTGTGCCAGGGGTGCCACACACTGCCCCTGAGTTGTGCCAGGGGTGCCACACACTGCTCCTGGGCTGTGCCAGGGGTGCCACACACTCTCCTGGGCTGTGCCAGGCACTGCCCCTGGGCTGTGCCAGGGTGCCAGGCACTGCTCCTGGGCTGTGACTTGTGCAGTCTCCACCTGGGCTCTAGAGTGGCTCTCAGGTGTGGTGCTTATCTAGAAACAAGCAAATGCAGTGGTTCCAGGTTCAGCAGAGCCATTTCTGTGTTTCCATTACAACATTCTGGACTGGGAATGAGCTTCTCTCCCGTGCTGTTTCCTCCCCCAGCAGGTCAGTGAGGGGCACCTTGGTTGTGACAGAGTCCTGGCGCATCCCTCTAGAGTTACCTTTGTGTAAATGATAGATTATTTTGCATCTAAAAAAACCCAAAACTTTGACAGATGACAGACAGATGTGTTCTGTCTGTCCACATCACAGCCCTTGCTGAATATTCCATGAGTCATGTCTTTGTCCTCAGTGCTCTACTGAGAGTGGGAGAGCCGTGGTCTGTTCTGAGGGTGGGAGACTGAGGTATCAGCAGGTAGCATCCAAGGCACAAAGAAGCACTGATCCCTGTGTTTCTGCACTAGTGCTGATTTGTGTGACGCAGGGAGGAGATTGGCTGCAAACCTGGCAGGTTGTGGGGTTCAGGAGATGGATCTGATATGGCTCAGACTGGGGGATAAATGTCTTCCCTGAACTCCACATTGTCAGGTATTCTTCTCTTTCATCAACTCTAAAAACTGAAATATAAACAGTGGTGTGATGGATCATTGTCATATTGTTCCAAAACAAGTATAAATACTCCACAGATCTGTTTCCTACTGGATTTGTTTGTGGAATCTCCTGTGGGAGGATGGAGTTTGAGCTTCATTACCATCGTGATGGAAGAATTTCATATTCTGTTAGGTGTTCCTGAAGTGGAAAGTCAGATCCATAATTCCACTGACATTTCTAGGAGGATCTGGAATATTTGGGAAATGGTAACCTTCGGACCATGAAGTTCACATGCAAAAGCTCCTCTTTGGGATTTTATATTTATTAGCATGTGGCAATTAGTGCTAACTCAGGTTTTCAGGATTCCTGGCCTCCTTTATGAGTGACAGCAGCACTTTCATGCTGACAGCACCAAGAGGCCTTTTTTCCAAACTCTGCGTTTGTTGTTCTTGTGCCGTGAAATTTCAGTTGGGCAAACATTTAAACGAGCTCTCATGTCATGTATAGGAGAAGTAAAAGTCAAATACTTCTTTATTAAGAGAATTCTGTTATAATTCAGTCAGAAACTTGAGATACTTCAGCATTTTTCCCTCCCTCTTTGGTAATCCAAGCTAACCTTTACTGTATAAATTGTAGTTGTCTATAATGCACATGTTAATTTTCACCTATTGAGTCAGGTACCTTTAGCAGGTGTTGGTTCCACTGGAGCCAGGTTGCACTCTGCCTGTCAGTTTGAGAGGGTAAGGAAATACCTCAGTGTCACTCAGCTGTGATTTGCAGGGTCTGATATCAAATATCTCAGATTCGATCTTCAAATCAAAATGCCTTCTTTACAATCCAAAATAATTGAATGTGCATTTTGTTAAGCATAATCTCACTCTGTTAATTTTAACACCATTGTTTCTGTTACTCTGGTAGGGTATCAATAGTTTGCATATAAAGTTTATTCTCTATGGCTCTCTATGTATTATCTAGTTTAATGCTTGGCTAACCATCTGAGGTATAGAAGAAACATAACTCCAGTTGTGAGTTATTTTACTTCAATTGTCATGTATTTTCAGTCAGGAAAAACACTAAAAATCATCAAGCTTTTAAAAATTATTTTTAATGACAAATCATATGTCTTGTATTTATATTTATTGATAATAGATGAACAGTATTTCACAGAAATATAATTCTTTCAGGGAATAGTGCATGACTTATTTACATAATTAACAGAGCTGTGTATCTCTGGGGGAAATGGTACATAATTGGGATGGGGGGGTGAGGAGGGGCTGGGGGCCTAATTAAACATGTCTTAAAAACACCCTACTTAATTATGTGCTTACTCAGAGGGTCACAGTGGCTCTCAGATCTTTAGGGTTGTAGCCAGGCCTTTGGTTTGTCCATAGTGCAGGTTTGGGGTTGTTCAGTGTCACTCCTGGTCTGTACCCAGGAGCTCAGGGGCTCTGTCCTTGTGTGTGCTCCTGCTCCTGCCTGGGCTCCCCTGGCCAGGTCTGAACCCCCACAAACCCTCCTGGGCTCACCCTGATCAGGTGTGAGCTCCCACAGATCCTCCTGGGCTCCCCCTGATCAGGTGTGAACCCCCACAAACCCTCCTGGGCTCACCCTGATCAGGTGTGAGCTCCCACAAACCCTCCTGGGCTCCCCCTGACCAGGTGTGAACCCCCACAAACCCTCCTGGGCTCCCCTGACCAGGTCTGAAATGCCCCAAACCCTCCTGGGCTTACCCTGGCCAGGTCTGAACCCCCACAAACCCTCCTGGGCTCCCCTGGCCAGGTCTGAAATGCCCCAAACCCTCCTGGGCTCCCTCTGATCAGGTGTGAACCCCCACAAACCCTCCTGGGCTCCCCTGGCCAGGTCTGAACCCCCACAAACCCTCCTGGGCTCCCCTGGCCAGGTCTGAACCCCCACAAACCCTCCTGGGCTCCCCTGGCCAGGTCTGAACCCCCACAAACCCTCCTGGGCTCACCCTGGCCAGGTCTGAACCCCCACAAACCCTCCTGGGCTCCCCCTGATCAGGTGTGAACCCCCACAAACCCTCCTGGGCTCCCCTGACCAGGTCTGAACCCCCACAAACCCTCCTGGGCTCCCTCTGATCAGGTGTGAGCTCCCACAGATCCTCCTGGGCTCCCCCTGACCAGGTCTGAACCCCCACAAACCCTCCTGGGCTCCCCCTGATCAGGTCTGAACCCCCACAAACCCTCCTGGGCTCTCCTGACCAGGTCTGAACCCCCACAAACCCTCCTGGGCTCCCTCTGATCAGGTGTGAACCCCCACAAACCCTCCTGGGCTCCCTCTGACCAGGTCTGAAATGCCCCAAACCCTCCTGGGCTCCCTCTGACCAGGTCTGAACCCCCACAAACCCTCCTGGGCTCACCTGACCAGGTCTGAAATGCCCCAAACCCTCCTGGGCTCCCCCAGATCAGGTGTGAACCCCCACAAACCCTCCTGGGCTCCCCTGACCAGGTCTGAACCCCCACAAACCCTCCTGGGCTCACCCTGGCCAGGTCTGAAATGCCCCAAACCCTCCTGGGCTCCCCCAGATCAGGTGTGAACCCCCACAAACCCTCCTGGGCTCCCCTTCCCTGCCCCCTGTGCTGTGCCCAGCCCAGCAGCTCGCCCAGAGCCTGGCACGGGCTGTGCTGCCAGCCTGGGCACTGCTCACATCTTGCAGGTGTTTCCTGCCAGATTTAGTGTCTCTTTCATAACCACTTCTGTGATTTTATGAAATAGTAAAATTTTAAAGCGCTCTAATTTCTTCCTGTCCTGATCACTTCATTAATTATCAAAACAGCAGAGAATATGGCTTGTGAAATACAACTGCAGGGAGGCATTCTAAGCAGCTCAGGAATCCACACAACTGCCCCACCGCTACCCAGGACAGATTTGTGGTTTTCTGTACATTGTAAAACTTCAGCTCTTAACAGAAGTCACACACACAGTAACTACTCTCAACTCTTTCTTCAAGTTTTTCCCTAAATAGTTAAAGTAAACCTCAGCTCTCGACCTGTTTTCATCTTTTGCAAAGCACACGGGTTGTACTTCTTGGTTAATAAATCTTATATACTCTTTCTAAGAATTTTCTAGTGAAAGAACCTTTAGTTCTTTGTAATTCCTTCAGGTGT